>NC_047104.1:138069119-138317204 GCF_902500255.1 Thalassophryne amazonica
TGAGATTCATCAACAGAAAACACAAAACAGCACTGTTAAAACAAGGAAGAAAACTGAAAGGGACAAACGTATTCATCAATGAACATCTCACCAAACGGAATGCCGACATCGCCAGGAAAGCACGCTTCTTGAAGAAACAGGGAAAAATCCAGCACACATGGACTTCAAACTGTAAAATATTCATCAAACTGAACGGATCACCAGAACAAGCAAAGTCATGGCAATAAGGAACATCGAGGAGCTGGACAAATATGAACAATAGTGTTTCTTAAAGCGAGGATCTGGACAAATATGACCAATAAGGTATGAGGACACAAACACATCACAACACCATGACACAGACCAGAGGAACCTATTCATCTACTACCTATTCATCTACATCTGGAGACAAGAAGGATATAACTCAAAGGATTGCTGATCATGGAAAAGTAGAACTGAGAACATTTAAATACACAGACCACAATGTACTGGACTTGGAGCACGATATAGACCCGGACAATAATTTCTTCTCAAATATCAATGACAGTTGTTGCTATTATACAGATGAACAGTTTAATCGGATCATTAAAACGGATAACAAATTATCAATAATCCATTTCAACAGCAGAAGTCTATATGCAAACTTTAACAACATTAAAGAATATTTAAGTCAGTTTAAAAAAATATTTAACATAATTGCTATATCAGAAACATGGATCAATGAAGATAAAGGAATGGATTTTGAACTGGATGGATATGAATTTAATTGTGTAAACAGAAAAAATAAGAGTGGAGGAGGAGTGGCTGTGTATGTGGATAAGAACATGGATTATAAAATAGTAGACAATATGACAACTGTGATTGATAACTTATTAGAATGTATAACTATTGAAATATGTGAAGAAAAAAGCAAAAATGTATTAGTCAGCTGTATATATAGAGCACCAGGATCTTGTATTGAAACATTCACTGACTGTATGGGAAAAATGTTCTCAAAAACTAATCAAAAAACTGTATTCATTTGTGGTGACTTAAATATTGATCTGCTCAATCCAAATAAGCATAAAATAACAGATGAATTTATCAGTATAATGTACAGTATGAGTTTATATCCAAAAATCACCAGGCCAAGCAGAATTACATCCCATAGTGCTACCTTAATTGATAATATATTCAGCAATGATATTGAGAATAACACTGTGAGTGGATTATTAATCAATGACATTAGTGATCATCTACCAGTTTTCATCGTTTATAATAGAAACCATCGGCGGAATCAGCCAGAGGAGAAAATAAAATACAGGCGAGTGCGGACAGAGGAAAACATGAACACACTAAAGAAGGATTTACAGGAGCAAAACTGGGAAAAGGTATACAGTGAAAGTGATGTTGATAGTGCATATGAAACTTTTTTACAAATATTTACATCATTATATGATAAAAATTGTCCAATTAAACAAGACTACAGAAAACAAAAAATCCAAGCTCGACCATGGATGACGAAAGGGTTACGAAATGCATGTAATAAGAAAAATACACTGTATAGAGAATTCATAAAACTAAAGACTAAAGAGGCAGAAAATAGATATAAGAAATACAAAAATAGATTAACTAATATTATACGGGTATGTAGGAAGGAATATTATAGTAACATATTATATAATAACAAAAACAATATTAAAGGAATATGGGATATATTAAATAGCATTATCAAAAATGGTAATAAAAAACAGAGTTACCCTCAGTATTTCATTGATAATAATGTCAAGAAGGAAAATAAGGATGAGGTAGTCAACGGTTTTAATAATTTTTTTGTAAATATTGGACCAAGCTTGGCAGAAAAAATTCCCGATTCCCAACCTGAGGATTGGGATAATAATCTCATAGAAAGAAATCCCTGTTCAATGTTCCTCACAGCAGTGGATGGAAATGAAATTATAGACATTGTGAATAATTGTAAATATAAAACATCTACCGATTTAAATGAAATTGATATGGTGGTGGTAAAACAGGTCATTGAATGGATTGTAGAACCATTAACATACATCTGTAACTTATCATTTCAAACCGGTAAATTTCCCAATCAAATGAAAATAGCTAAGGTTGTGCCGCTGTATAAGACTGGGGATAGACACCACTTCACAAATTATAGACCTGTTTCTTTGCTTCCACAATTTTCCAAATTATTAGAAAAGTTATTCAATAATAGACTAGACAAATTCATAAATAAACATAAATTACTTACTGATAGTCAATATGGATTCAGAGCACATAGTTCAACATCACTTGCATTAATAGAATCAGTTGAGGAGATTACAAACGCCATAGACCACAAATTACATTCAGTTGGAATATTTATAGACCTTAAAAAGGCTTTTGATACAATTAATCATGACATATTAATCAATAAACTTGAACAGTATGGGATTAGGGGGTTGGTGTTGCACTGGGTGAGAAGCTACTTAAGTAACAGAAAACAGTTTGTGAAGTTGGGGGAATATACATCATCATGCTTGGACAATGCTTGTGGCGTCCCACAGGGGTCAGTATTGGGTCCAAAACTGTTTCTAATTTATATAAATGATATTGTCAATGTTTCCAAAATATTAAAATTAGTATTATTTGCAGATGACACAAGCATTTTTTGTTCAGGGGGGGATTTGCAGGAGTTACTGAGGAGGATCAGTATAGAAATGGGAAAATTGAAAATATGGTTTGACAGAAACAAATTATCATTAAACTTAAGTAAAACAAAATACATGTTATTTGGCTATTGTAATACAGACATACAGGTTCAGTTACAAGTCGAGGGGGTAGATATTGAAAGGGTACATGAAAATAAGTTTCTGGGGTGATAATAGATGATAAGATAAACTGGAAGACTCATATAAAACATATACAAAGTAAACTGTCAAGAAGCATTTCAGTTCTAAACAAAGCGAAACATATTCTGGACCACAACTCACTCCGCATTCTTTACTGCTCACTGGTTTTACCATATTTACAGTACTGTGCAGAGGTATGGGGTAATACTTATAAAGGTACAACACAATCACTATCAGTAATGCAGAAAAGAGCTATAAGAATTATTCATAATACTGGCTATAGAGATCATACAAATCCACTATTTTTACAATCCAAATTCTTAAAATTCACAGACTTGGTTCATTTTCAAACAGTACAAATTGTGTATAAAGCAATAAACAATTTACTTCCAGCAAATATTAAAAATATGTTTTTTAACAGATCAGGGGATTACAGTCTGAGGGGGAAATTTAATTTAAAGCATCAGTGGGCACGAACAACATTAAAAGGTTTCTGTATTTCTGTCTGTGGGGTGAGGATGTGGAACAGATTGGGAGTGGGGCTCAAGCAATGTCCAAGCATGAACCAGTTCAAACAGCGGTACAAAATATGGTTTTTTCTGGGTATAGGGAGGAGGAAGGGTAATGAGGGTTAGGGTGTTTTTGTTTTTTGTTTCGGCTTGTAAATATATAGTATTTTGTATGTAAGTAGGTATGTGTAGGTGTATATTTATGTTTGTGTATATATATGTGTATATATGTATATGTGTATGTATGTTGATGTGTATATGTATGTGTATGTGTATATATATGTATATATATATATATTGATATCGGTTTAGGTGTGTAGGAATTTATGTGTATATGTGGCAAAGGGTATTAATGGTTGTGGGGAAGAAGGGGTAGGGATAAATAAGCTGATGCTTCACCCTACCCCTTTTCGGACATGTTGGGTACACAGTAGGAACTTTTTTGTTGTTGTCTTTACTGATCTATCTTGTAATTGTTGTTGTATCAAATGTTCGAAATAAACAGTTTTCATTCATTCATTCATTCATATATATATATATATATATATATATATATATATATATATATATATATATATATATATATATATATATATATATCCATCCATCCATTTTCTTCCGCTTTATCCGGAGTCGGGTCGCGGGGGCAGCAGCTCAAACAAAGCCGCCCAGACCTCCCGATCCACACACACCTCCCCCAGCTCCTCTGGGGAAACCCCAAGGCGTTCCCAAGCCAGCCGAGAGATGTAGTCCCTCCAGCGTGTCCTGGGTCTTCCCCGGGGCCTCCTCCCAGTGGGACGTACCCGGAACACCTCTCCAGCGAGGCGTCCAGGGGGCATCCGGAAAAGATGCCCGAGCCACCTCAACTGACTCCTTTCGACGTGGAGGAGCAGCGGCTCGACTCCGAGCTCCTCCCGAGTGACCGAGCTCCTCACCCTATCTCTAAGGGAGCGCCCAGCCACCCTGCGGAGGAAACTCATCTCGGCTGCTTGTACTCGCGATCTCGTTCTTTCAGTCATGAGCCAAATCTCATGACCATAGGTGAGGATCGGAACGCAGATCGATTGGTAAATCGAGAGCTTTGCCCCCCTACTCAGCTCTCTCTTCACCACGACGGCCCGATACAGCGACCGCATCACTGCAGATGCTGCACCGATGCGTCTATCGATCTCACGCTCCATCCGTCCCTCACTCGTGAACAAGACCCCGAGATACTTAAACTCCTCCACTTGAGGCAAGGACACTCCACCGACCTGAAGAGGGCAAAGCACCTTTTTCCGGTCGAGAACCATGGCCTCGGATTTGGAGGTGCTGATCTTCATCCCGGAAGCTTCACACTCAGCTGCAAACCACCCCAGTGCACGCTGAAGGTCCTGATTTGATGAAGCCAACAGAACCACATCGTCCGCAAACAGCAGAGACGAGATTCTGTGGTTCCCAAACCAGACCCCCTCTACACCCTGGCTGCGCCTAGAAATTCTGTCCATAAAAATAATGAACAGAACCAGTGACAAAGGGCAGCCCTGGCGGAGGCCAACGTGCACTGGAAACAGGTTTGACTTACTACCGGCAATGCGAACCAAGCTCCTGCTGCGGTCGTACAGGGACCGGATAGCCCTTAACAAAGGACCCCGGACCCCGTACTCTTGGAGCACTCCCCACAGGGTGCCCTGAGGGACACGGTCGAACGCCTTCTCCAGATCCACAAAACACATGTGGACTGGTTGGGCAAACTCCCATGAACCCTCGAGCACCCGATGGAGCGTGTAGAGCTGGTCCAGTGTGCCGCGACCAGGACGAAAACCACACTGCTCCTTCTGAATCCGAGGTTCGACCATCGGTCGAATTCTCCTCTCCAGTACTCTGGAATAGACCTTACCGGGGAGGCTGAGGAGTGTGATCCCCCTATAGTTGGAACACACCCTCCGGTCCCCCTTCTTAAACAGAGGGACCACCAACCCGGTCTGCCAATCCAGAGGCACTGTCCCCGATCGCCACACGATGTTGCAGAGGCGTGTCAGCCAAGACAGCCCCACAACATCCAGAGACTTAAGGTACTCAGGACGGATTTCATCCACCCCAGGAGCCTTGCCACCGAGGAGCTTTCTAACCACCTCGGTGACTTCAGCCTGGGTAATGGATGAGTCCGCCTCCGAGTCCCCAGTCTCTGCTTCCTCTTCGGAAGACGTGACGATGGGATTGAGGAGAGCCTCGAAGTAGTCCTTCCACCGCCCGACAACATCCCCAATCAGGGTCAACAGCTCCCCACCCACACCGTAAACAGTGCTGGTGGAGAGCTGCTTCTGCCTCCTGAGGCGTCGGACGGTTTGCCAGAATCTCTTCGAGGCCGACCGATAGTCCTCCTCCATAGCCTCCCCGAACTCCTCCCAGACCCGAGTTTTTGCCTCTGCGACCGCACGGGCCGTGGCACGCTTGGCCTGCCGGTACCTGTCAGCTGCCTCTGGGGTCCCACCTACCAACAAAGAAAGATAAGTAGGACTCCTTCTTCAGCTTGACGGCATCTCTTCCGGTGTCCACCACCGGGTTCGGGGATTGCTGCCGCGACAGGCACCAGAGACCTTGCGACCACAGCTACGAGCAGCCGCATCGACAATGGAGGTGGAGAACATGGTCCACTCGGACTCCATGTCTCGAACCTCCCCTGGGATCTGGGAGAAGCTCTCCCGGAGGTGGGAGTTGAAGACCTCGCTGACAGAGGGTTCCGCCAGTCGTTCCCAGCAGACCCTCACGATCCGTTTGGGCCTGCCAGGTCTGACCGGCTTCCTACCCTCCCAGCGGATCCAACTCACCACCAGGTGGTGATCAGTCGACAGCTCTGCCCCTCTCTTCACTCGAGTGTCCGAGACACGTGGCCGAAGGTCAGATGATATGACTACAAAGTCGATCATTGACCTCCGGCTCAGGGTGTCCTGGTGCCACGTGCACTTATGGACACCTTTGTGCTCGAACATGGTGTTCGTGATGGACAAACTGTGACTAGCACAGAAGTCCAACAACTGAACAACACTCGGGTTCAGATCGGGGAGGCCATGCTTCCCGATCACCCCCCTCCAGGTCTCACTGTCGCCGCCCACGTGGGCGTTGAAATCCCCCAGGAGAACAATGGAGTCCCCAGTCGGTGCGCTATCTAGTACCCCTCCCAGGGACTCCAGGAAGATCGGGTACTCTGCACTGCTGCTTGGCCCGTATATATATATATATATATATATATATATATATATATATACACATTATAAATAATTACCTTTGAGAAGATTCCAAATGCATTCTCCACTGCACGGCATGCACAAAAGAATGTAGCTATAGATAATTTAGCAATGAGAGATAAATGGACTGCATTTAAATATATATATCCATCTACACAGACGCTCAAAGTGCTTTACAAATAATGCCTCACATTCACCCCGATGTGAGGGTGCTGCCATACAAGGCGCTCACTACACACCAGGAGCAACTATGGAATTAAGAACCTTGCCTAAGGGCCCTTAGTGATTTTCCGGTCAGGCTGGGATTTGAACCGAGGATCCTTTGGTCTCAAGCCCAACATTTTAACCACTAGACTATCACTTCCCCTGAGATGATTTAATCAGCCAAGTTCTCAGAGCAAATGCGTTATCGGCTACGAAATGATTATTTTATTTTAATTTTATATAGCGTGGCATTAAATGGTAAAATGGTAAATGGACTGCATTTATATAGCACTTTTACATCTGCATCAGACACTCAAAGGGCTTTACAAATAATGCCTCACATTCACCCTGATGTGAGTGTGCTGCCATACAAGGCACTCACTACACACCGGGAACAACTAGGGGATTAAGGACCTTGCCCAAGGGCACTTAGTGATTTTCCAGTCAGGCTGGGATTTGAACCGAGGATCCTTTGGTCTCAAGCCTAACACTTTAACCACTAGACCATCACCTCCCCTGCATTAAGTGAGACAAAAGCAGGTCACATTGGCATGATGAATTGCGCGGGAGTGCCTGGATCAAATTCATGCAAGTGTCAAGATGGCTTTAGTGTTGAAAAATAGTCCCAATAAACATGGCACTGTAATTCAGGAAACCAAAGACACAATGAAACACAAACCAGCCAGAGGAGCACCAAGTTCACATTCCCTCTGGGGACTCAGATGTGGACATGGATTGTAATAAAGAGTTAGAGGGAAAAACCCCAGTGCAGTTTCATGGAGGATTAAACCAGCTATAGAGATCAAAAATGTTTTTTGTACCAGGCTGTAAGCATGTTTATTTCTGCTCTTAAGTTTGACATTTTAACATGGGCTTCAATGGGAAACTGTTCCTTTTGGAGACAGCCTCAATCGATTTGTCAAGGAACTGCAACTTTTTGAAGATCTGGGTGTTCCTCATTTGGGACAGTTGAAGTTAAGCACACTGATCACAACACACTGAGGAGGTCACACTCACAGTCACGCACCAGCCACATAAGCACCATGTCACTCCCCGGGGTGAATGTATTTACTGTGAGTGGAGCACCATTCCTGCCAACAACCGTTGTTGGAAGATGAACATAATGTGGTAGGTGGAAACCGGAGTCCCTGAAGGAAACCCACGCAGACACATGCACACTCCATGCAGAAAGGTACTGGGCTTTTGGAGGGATGAAACCCACAACCTGCATGCTGCAAGACAAAAATGCTGACTACTATACCCATAATAAACCCATGACATTAATATCAAGGTCAATTAAATCAGAAAACTAAATGAACATAAACTGCATATAAAATGGCATTCAAAAATTTGGATACATGTATTATTCATTCATTCATTCATCTTCTACTGCTTAGTCCAATTAAGGGTCGCGGGGGGCTGGAGCCTATCCCAGCAGTCATAGGGCGTGAGGACACCCAGGACAGGACGCCAGTCTGTCACAAGGCCACAAACAGACAAACAAACACAGACACACCCACACACACCTAAGGACAATTGTAAAGATTCCAGTCCACCTAACCCGCATGTCTTTGGATGTGGGAGGAAACCGGAGCACCCGGAGGAAACCCACGCAAACACGGGGAGAACATGCAAACTCCACACAGAAAGGCCACGGGAATTGAAGCCACGACCTTCTCGCTGTGAGACAACAGTGCAAACCACTAAGCCACCGTGCTGCCCATACATGTATTCAAATTTGATAATTTCTTCATATTTGTCAAATTATTCTTAATCACTGTCAAATGCAGGAGTGGTGGACAAGTGGTTAATGCGTTTGGTTTCAGTGCAGAAGGTTCCCAGTTCAAACCCCACCCCTGCAACATTTTTCCATGTACAGTAAGAGCATCCGGTGTAAATCCTGTGCCAATCCAATATGCAGGTCCACCTTGGATTTGCTGTGGTGACCCCAAGTGCAAACAAGGCAGCACCCGAAGGGACGTACCATTTGTCAAATAATCACCCCCTGAATCATTTATGCATTATTATTTGGCTAATTTATAGACAGATGTCAAGAAATTGTTCAATTTTAGTATGTATTTCCACACCTTTGAAAGAAAGGTGTAAAAGTTATCCACACGGACACAACATGCAAACTCCACACAGAAAGGACAAGGTCGGATTCAAACCTGGGACCTTCTCGCTGTGATGCAACAGTGCTAACCACTAAGCTCCCATGCTGTCACACAGCTTACAGGACACAGGAAAACGAGAAGCTGCATACACCCACCATAATGAGTGGAAATTCTCTATATTGTGATATAACAGAAAAATCAGTACATAATATTACTTTCAGACCACATGACTTATCTGGTACAATGTAACATAATATATTTACAGTGAATGGTAAATTTTATGAAGAACGCCTGGCATGTGCTTCCCATTTTTCCTCTTTTCTTTGCCCAGTACTGTGTCTGATCCTCCTTCATCCTGTGAGGATTTAAGTAGGGAGCACAGACCTCTAGTGGTGCAGATTAATGAATATCACTGTGAACATGATCCACAGTCACTTAACACTGTCAAATTTAGTTCCTCATTTTTAAGATAGTTCAATGGATTTTGTTCAGCTGATTTTTTACAAGCAGGATGTTGTTCAAAGAGAAGAGAGAAACCACTTCAAATGAACTATTTTTACAAGACTAATGACCAGAGATAACAATCTGAATGAAAATATGACTTGAGGTGTTAATTACACAAAGGGCTCTCTGTCGCAAACAAACACAGGCTTTCTTACAAAACACTGAAGAAATATCCTTTCCATAATACTCTCTCACACACACACACACACACACACACACATCCATTTTATATACCCACATACTCCACTAAATAGGGTCACAGGGGGCTGAAGCTATATACAGTCATCCAGAAAGTATTCACAGTACTGCACATTTTCCACACTTTTGTTTTTTATGTCTTATGTCTCATTCCAAAATGGATTAATTTCATTTTTTTCCTCCAAATTATCGACAGAATACGCCATAATGACAATGTGAAAAAAACTGTTTTTTGTTTTTTTTTTGCAAATTTATTAAAAATATAAAAACAAAGAAATCACATGTGCATAAGGATTCATAGTCTTTGTCATGAAGATCAAATTGAGCTCAGGTGCATCCTGTTTCTACTGATCATCCTTGAGATGTTTCTTCAGCTTAAATGGAGTCCACTTGGGGTAAATTCAGTTGATTGGACATGATTTGGAAAGACACACACCTGTCTACATATGAGGTCCCACAGTTGACAGTGCATGTCAGAACACAAAGCGAGCATGAAGTCAAAGGAATTGTCTGTAGACCTCAGAGACAGGGTTGTCTTGAGGCACAAATCTGGGGAAGGATACAGAAACATTTCTGCTGCTTTGAAGGTCCCAATGAACACAGTGACCTCCATCATCCATAAATGGATGAAGTTTGGATCCGCCAGGACTCTTCCTTCTCTTGTTGAAACACCCATTTCAAGGGCATGTCCTCTTCAGCATAAGGCAACATGACCTCTTCAAGTATTGTGACATATCCAAACTGATCCATGATACCTGGTATGCGATATGTAGGCCCAACACCATAGTAGGAGAAACATGCCCATATCATGATGCTTGCACCATCATGCTTCACTGTCTTCACTGTGAACTGTGGCTTGAATTCAGAGTTTGGGGGTCGTCTCCCACTGGGTCCAAACACCATCACCTCTGTTTTCTTTTCATTAAAATTTAAAAAGTTCAAGGCCAACCAAGCTTTAATGTCATCTAGGCATACCAGGAGCTGTTTTATGGAACTGACATCCTTCTGCCCTAAGGACAGATAAATTTGGCAATCATCAGCATAACAATGAAATGAGATCCCATGCTGTCTAAGGATGGAACCCAAAGGCAGTAGATACATGTATTACGAGGTCTGTTAGAAAAGTATCCAACCTTTTTTTGTTTTGCAAAAACCTGATGGATTTGAATCACGTGTGCTTGCATGAGCCATGCGTGAATTTTTTCACGCCTGTCGATTGCGTCAGTTGCTGGTAAGCAGCATTTGTGTGAGGATGTGTGAAGTGCTCTCGACGGATTTTCATTGCAAGGAAAATGACGGAATGACTGGAGCAGCGTTACTGCATCAAATTTTGCCAGAAACTGGGCGACATCCAGGTGGAAACCATTCGGAAGATTCAGACGGCTCTCGGTGGTTTCCACCTGGATGTCGCCCAGTTTCTGGCAAAATTTGATGCTGTAGCGCTGCTCCAGTCGTCCCGTCATTTTCCTTGCAATGAAAATCTGCTTACCAGCAACTGACACAATCGACAGGCGTGAAAAAGTTCACGCATGCACACAAAGGTCCAAGGTTGGCTCATGCAAGCACACGTGATTCAAATCCATCAGGTTTTTGCAAAAAAAAAAAAAAAAAAGGTCGGATACTTTTCTAACAGACCTCGTATATTCAGTAAGCATGAATGCAGGGGTGGTTGCCAAGTGGTTAATGCACTTGGTTTCAGTGTGGAAGGTTCCCAGTTCTAATCCCACCCCTGCCACATTTCTGCATGTAATGTGGAGTTGCGTCAGGAAGGGCATCTGGCGTAAAACTTGTGCCAATTCATCATGCAGATCCACCTTGGATTTGCTGTGGCGACCCCGAGTGCAAAGACGGGAGCAGCCGAAGGGACTAACTATATATTCAGTAAGCATGAATATGCACAGAAATGTTTTGAAGAAACACTCACAACCACATGAACACAAATATGCAATATAACACAGAATAATAAAATACCACAATAGAAAAAACACACCTACAACTGATGTCACTGTAGGCTAATTTCTATGGCCTGTGCTAAGAGTCCACGTGATGTCACAGCAGTCCTTTGGGCAGTTAGTGGAGCACGGTGTCCCGTATGTTTGGTCAAAGAATGACTACCATGCAAAGAAGCACAGGCAGGAGTGACCGCAGAGGGGCGTGGCATCCCGTTCAACTGACTGCATCCGTCCTAGATTAAGATACACGAACAACAAGCTCATCGTTGTGTTCCTGTTTATTTTAGGATGCTTTTCTTTGCCCCACGCCTTTAGGTCATTGTATAACATAATAAACGTTGTATCTATTCTTTTTTCCTTGTTTTTGGCACCACTAAAGTTTCAGCAGTACACCTTCCTCTCCTGGGGCCTCTACAGACAGAGCCTTTTGAAGTCCAAAAATTGCTTCTCTGGATGTCACAATGTTGGCAGTGCTGAGTCCATTATGTGACATCGAACTCACAAATTGATAAAGAGGTGGAGTGTGGAGAAGACCATGTATGGTCCGGGCAGGACAAATAAAGCCTGAACATGCCACTGTCATCGAATCTGAACCACCTCAGCTAATAGGCTAAACTCAGCTCAGGTGGCAAAGAGGTCAAAGAGCCTTTTCGTATCGTGCACCCACCCCGTGGAACAATCTTCCTGCGACCGTGACGCAGTCTGAGTCCGTGGACATTTTTAAGTCAAGACTCAAAACCTATTTTTATTCTCTTTCTTATGGATAGTTTTTATTTTTATTTGTTTTATTCTTTTACTTATGTTTTTATTTATGTATTTGAATTTTTTAAATTCATTTTTAATTATTTATTCAATTTTATGTTGACTTGTTTTATGTAAGGCGCCTTGAGACGGCTTTTGTTGTGATTTGGCGCATTATAAGCTAATTAAATTAATTTAAAGAGGTGCTTACTGTTAGGTTCTTTTATCACGGTGAGATCTCCAAAAAGAATTGGACAGGAAGCGGACTTCAAAGTTTAGATGTTGTATTGTAAAGAGTTGTTACACCGATCCAGAGTTGTCTCAGCGCTGGGATCCTGAACCGGTGCAAACACCTGGAATAAAGAACCCCGGCTTCCTTTGTTCTCTAACTTTTATTACTTCAGCCTAAGCCACCCCCAATATGGGCAGTCCTTAACCTGGCTTGAATCAGTGTCTATGTGAGCTGGCTGCAGGGTGGTGAAAATGGGCGGTGTCTGTTCGTGGTGCATTCATGGTTGTTATGTAAAAATCTTATAGTGTGTGATTATGTATATAGTGTATTTTCATGCAATAAAACAGAGTCTTCCATCAGATTCTGATTCTGTTTCCAAATAGACATGAATACTTTGATTTTATCAATTAAACATATATCAAAAGATCAGATGGTTTTTATCAATTAGACAGCTGTAAAAGGATCTAATAGTTTTACCAAATACAAGGACATTTTATGTGTCAGCCATTTTAAAAAGCAGTTAGGTTAAGATCAGATTTTTTTTTTTCTTTTTTTTTATTTACACAATGTAATGTACAAAACTCTCGTTGGGAGATAAGCACATTTGAACATTTCACAACAATGTCCAGTAACATACAAATAAAAGGTAGAAAACTAAAGGTAAAATACACAGGAACGTATTTACAAGACATTTCTTTCGCATCAGCCATTTACATTCATTGCATGTTCGTAATAATTAACATTCAAAACAAATATGTGGAGACATTTTCACAATGCATTTTTGAGTCTTTACGTGAGTCTTTTAAAAGTGACAAGGAAGCATTAAAATTTGACTGTATTTCAGTTTTAAACAGCAGAAGGGATGTTTTCTACTTTGCCATTTACTTTTATGTATGTGGTATTTACCCATAATTATAACAATATTACAGAGTCTCGTTATCTCTTTTGGCATGTTGTCTATATAGTAGAGAAGCTTGAATCTTCGACTGGACTGGGTTGCTTGACGCGAGGACGTTTCGCTTCAAATCGCAGAAGCTTCCTCAGCTAAAATTCTTGCTCTGGAAGTCTGACTTCTGTCTGACTCTTGTAGAGAAGAATAAAACAGAAGCCAACAAAAGCTGGAGTTTTAAACCTAACCACACCCCTCCTACTGAGAGGCAGACTGCTATAGGCTAGTGACTAAACAATAGCTCTAATTAGCAACTATTGTGCTGTAGTTAGCACACTAATCAGTGTCTATGTCTATACCATAAAGAATTTGTTCCAAATTTAGTTGCGGTATTTTGTCTATTTTGGTATGAGGCTAAGATCAGATAGTGACAAGGACATTTTGGATATGCGTCAGCCATTTTGTGTTATGCATCATGGAACACTCTTACATTACCCTAATGGATTGCTTTGGTGTGGGTGTGATGGAGGAGTCGCTGTGTAATAGTAGTTTGTAAACCTCACTCCCCAATGGTTAATAGGACTCTCTACCCAAACCCTGTGTTTTGTCAGATTGGGTAGAGTGTCTGCCTCCTATGCCGGAGATCATGAGTTTGCGTCCCATGGAGTGTGAGTGGGAAGAGTCAACACAAGGCAGAAGGCAGAACGAGAACAGCCACTACATGGCCATTAAAAATTAGGATATACTTGTGTACTTGGTAAGTGTGTATTAACTGAACCTGATGGAGCAAACTGCTGATAGCTGCTAAAAGTGCTAACGATGTTAGCACACAAAATTAATCAGAAATCGTGGCACACAGACATCTTAGATAATCCTTGAGGACTTTTCACCCTACAACAATCCATATTATCACAGATACTTGTAATGAAAAGCTCAACAAACAAGAGATGATTAATGAGCATTGGTGGGACTAAACCCACAACCTGCTTGCTGCGAGACAAAAATGCTGACCACTATACTGTACTTCCACACCTTTGAGTGAAAGGTGTAAAACTAGTCCATATCTCCAGTTGTTCTGGAGTGTCCCATACAGACTTCTAGGAATAGTGGTGATGACCCGCCTCTTTGGTTTCATCATGTCATACGCCCATCCCTCTATTGGGCAACATGCAAATGTCACACTTTGACCATTTTGCAGCTGTGAATCTTGCGCCGTCTCGCAGTCCGTGACCCGCACGAGAGGTCGGTTTCAGCAGAGTTCCGGTTTAGGGCACAATGTAAACACACCACGTGAAGTATGGACAACAAGACAACATGGGGGCACAGCCAAAGTCCACACAAAGCCATCCACATCCTCGCTAGCCATTACTTACATGACTTTCAAATGCTGGAACTCTGCTGTTGCCGCGGTGCATTCTGGGAAGCACAAGGGGATTATGGGAAATGTTAAATTACAGAATGAATGGGAAAGTGTGCCCAAACCTTTGACTGGTACTGTAGGTGAAACACTGATTATGTCTAAAGCAGTTTATTGCAGGTTTGAGAAAAGGTGGAGAAAACGTGGTCATTATCCAAAAGTAGGAGCCAGTGTCATGCTGGGTTCTGAATGCAATTCAGTTCAATTTATTTTCATTTATATAGCGCCAAATCACAACAGAGTTGCCTCAAGGCGCTTCACACAAGTAAGGTCTAACCTTACTAACCCCCAGAGCAACAGTGGTAAGGAAAAACTCCCTCTGAGGAAGAAACCTCAAGCAGACCAGACTCAAAGGGGTGACCCTCTGCTTGGGCCATGCTACAAACATAAATTACAGAACAATTCACAGAAATGAGCGTGCAAGAATTCTTGGGAAAACAAAGGGTAAACTAGTAGACATCAGAATGATTTTTAGGGTAAAGTACAATTTGAAAACAGTGTAGTCAAATTTTCAGTCATAATAAATTAGCTATTAATGTTCTGTTTGGGCAACATCCTCCACACAAAAAGCAGCTGTAAAATCCATTTCATTAACCTTAAAATGAGCAACTTCCAGTAATTCTACGGTGTTTTATTTAACCTTTAATTAACCAGGTTAGTCCCAGTGAGATTAAGATCTCTGTTACAAGGGACTGGAAACTTTACAAGTTAAGGGACTGGAAACTTTACAAGTTAAAGTTTCCAGTCCACCTGGACTTTTATGTCTTTAGATGTGGGAGGAAACTGGAGCACCCAGAGGAAAACTCACACAAACACGGGGAGAACATGCAAACTCCACACAGAAAGGCCACAAGTGGGAATCAATCCCATGACCTTCTTGCTGTGAGGCAACAGTGCTAACCACTAAGCCACTGCGCTGCCTGTGTTAACTGATTCTGGATGCGTCACCAGTCTATCGCAGGGTTGACACACATACAAGAAGACAAACTCAATCAATCATTCACCTATGGTCAGTTTAGAGTTTTCAGTTCTCATGTATTTGTAAGTGGGAGGAAGATGGTGTACCCTGAAAGAACCCACACAAACACAGGCACAACATGCAAACTCCACACAGAAAGGACCAGGTCGGATTCAAACCTGGGACCTTCTCACTGTGATGCAACAGTGCTAATCACAAAGCTACCATGCTGCCACGCAGCTTACGGGACACAGGAAAACAAGAGCAATCAGATTTGTGACGTCTGTGCCCTAATATCTATCTGTGATGCAAATTTGGTGAGAATCTGTGAAGTAGTTTTAACATAATCCTTCAAAACCTACATAAAGTGAAATTTGATCCAGAATCCGGATCCGGCATCGCAGACCGAACAGTCCCCCCTAAACACTGGTCCGCCCTGCCTTCACTCCGCATGCGTCATTTGGGACCACAGCAGCTCGTCTGAGACTGACTCTCTTCACTCAAA
Organism: Thalassophryne amazonica; assembly: GCF_902500255.1. Taxonomy (NCBI): domain Eukaryota; kingdom Metazoa; phylum Chordata; class Actinopteri; order Batrachoidiformes; family Batrachoididae; genus Thalassophryne; species Thalassophryne amazonica. The sequence goes on from NC_047104.1 coordinate 138,085,374, forward strand.
GCGATCAAATGGATTAATGGGATTATTAACCATCGGATGACAAGTTAAAACCTCTTAAATCATTCTAAAGTCATTTTTAAGCAGAAACGAGGCGATAATTGGCGAGTCGTTGCTGACAGTCTGATATGACATAGGTGTCGCAGCAGCTGCTGTGCACTCCGATCGGTCCGCTGTCTTTTATTTTGAAATAATGCTGAATTTATGTAGAAATGATTGTTACACACAAGTTTCTGATATCTGTCGCTAAGACAGATGATGACTGGAGTGCAGTTTTAAGCAGAAACAAGGTGATGGTGACATTCAGAAATGGCGCATGTGCAGTTAAGGCAGGGCAGACCGATTTTTAGAGGCCGGATCCAGATCACCTCCAAAATGTAAAGGTGTCTTCCAAAGCCTAATATGTAATTGTGGTGAAAATTTTGTCAAAATCTGTGCAGTAGTTTAAACGTAATCCTGCTAACAGACAGACAAATAAATAAACGCCAGTGATTTTATTACGTCCTTGGCAGACGTAATGAGAGGCTGCATACACCCACCATAATGAGTGGAAAATAGTCCAATTCTCTATATTGTGATAGCACAGAAAAATCAGTACATAATATTACTTTCAGACCACATGACTTATCTGGTACAATGTAACATAATATATTTACAGTGAATAGTAAATTTTATGAAGAACGTTTGGTATGTGCTGCCCATTTTTCCTCCCTTCTTTGCCCAGTACTGTGTCTGATCCTCCTTTATCCTGTGAGGATTTAATTGGGGAGCACAGACCTCTAGTGGTACTGAATATCCAAACTGATACATGATCGACATTCACTTAACGCTGTCAAATTTAGTTGCTCATTTTTAAGATAGTTCAATGGATTTTGTTCAGCTGCTTTTTTACAAGCAAGATGTTGTTCAAAGTACGGTAGCCGACAAGGGCCAAACGCACTGCAACAGCCAAATGTGCTGCAACAAACAAAAACAAATGCATCGTCATAAAATGCACTGCACGAAACGATGCAAGCCACGAAAGCACATGCAAATGAAAAAAAAAGCGCTGCAAGAAAGAAAGACAAATGCATTGTCATCAAATGCGCTGCAAATAGAGAAACAATCTAAACCATGAAAACACATGCAAACGAAAAAAAGTGCTGCAAGAAAGAAAAACAAATGCATCCTCATCAAATGCGGTGCAAATAGAGAAACGATGCAAACCAAGAAAACACATGCAAATGAAAAAAGCGTTGCAAGAAAGAAAAACAAATGCATCTTCATCAAATGCGCTGCAAATAGAGAAACGATGCAAACCATGAAAACACATGCAAATGAAAAACACTGTATAATCAGTCACCACAATGGAAGTGCTCCAAACCTGCAGGGGGCACTCTTAGCATAACAGCCATAGAACACAGGATGGAGAACGGCTGGAGTTGCAATGTTGCACGTATACAGTATTTATATCACTGTACCTCACTACACATTACGTGACATTTATTTTGTTGTATTTTACATCAGACTGTAGCCTATAAATATACACCGCTGCACATTTGCATGACGATTAGTCTGCATGCTAATAGCAATAACATAGGAACATTGGCGAGTGATACTGTATAGAGGGTTTTCAATCACGTGACCGATTTGCTGCAGGACAGGTGCTGTCTTTTTTTTTTTTTTTGATCTGATTTATTTGGCAATAAAATACAAGTACATAAAAATAAACACGTACAAGATATAAAATTGCAGAGGATAACACAAAAAAGCATAAACACTTACCAATGTGGTCATCTCCATCCTGGATTACAAGGAGGCTGGCGCGTGATAGAAAAATGGAGAGAATGTACGGTTATTACGATGCTTTAAAGCTATTTGATAGATGTGTAGCAGTTGGTTCAGTGGATCCGTATCTTATACCAGATAGTGAATTTAGTGGTGATGTAACGAACTTGGTGACAGTGTCACACTGCGATATTGTGAACTTTTTGGTGTTTTCCACTTCGCCATTGTACACCATGGAGGAAGCTGCCGACCAGGTCAGCCTCGCCGGCCTCCTGCAGAGCATCACAGCGGAGCTCTGAAAGCGGAGGTCGGTCTTGAAGTCCTGAGGAGAGGTGGGCGGATCGATCCTAATATCGATAATATCGATACCAGCGCTGGTATTGATATTGAACGATCCTCGTGTAAAAAGATCGATACTCAAGCTTTTTTTCTCTCCCGCACGCACTGACTGCTGCGCATGCAGATTCATCAAAGTTTACTTTCTGTCTGTATGACAAGCGCTGCACTGTGTCACACAACACAGAGTAGCGCACCCTCCCCCTCTGGTCTTTTGTTGTTGCACCGTCACGTGGCTCAGTGGCACCAGCCAACAGCCATGCAGGTAGGCTCAGCCTGGCCCGCCCACTCAGCGCTCTCCTCGAGTCAGCCCTCTACCTCAGGAGATTTTGTTTTAAGTTGTGTTGAGTGATATTTTTTTAAACAAAAATGGTGATTGTGATAATAAAGTATTTTGTTGTCACATACAATGTTGGTGAAATTCTATCCTAGGTCTTTTGGATCCTTTAAATCTATGAAGCTTAAATCTGAAAAAGTATCGTATCGATATCGGCGATACTGGGCCTGTATTTACTTGGTATCGGATAAATACCAAAATTCCTGGTATCACCCACCTCTAGTCCTGAGCGATTTCTCTCACCAGGCTCTGGAAGGGCAGATTGCGGATCAGCAGCTCGGTGGATTTCTGGTAGCGGCGGATCTCTCTCAGTGCCACGGTGCCGGTGTCGTGCCAAAGTACTTATCCCCATCAGAATTTGTATCCCCTGGCGCGGGAGCGCGCACGGACTCAGTGCAGCTCTTTAAACAATCTACCCCTGCTCCCAGACAAAAATAACAGCATGTTGGTTGTGACATTAAAAAAATATGTGACATTAAAAATATGTTTCATAATCTTTGACGACATTTAATGCATGCGTGTCTTCACGTTGGTTACATGCACAGACACAGAAACAGTGTCCAACATTAAAAAACGCTGTAAGACTGTAAGTTTATTAAAAAAAAGAAAATGCTGTAACCTGTTTATATATGTAAAAAAAAAAAAAAAACATGCTTTAAGACATTTATGATCACACCACTGTCAAGATAAACCAATGATTTTCACTGTTTTTTCAGTTCAGTTCGTTCATTCGAAATTAAAATATGAACAGTTATAAACTGTACACTCTTGTACTTGTCTGTGACTTTTTCTGTTTTAAATAAAAGATAAGCAGACAAACATGATGTGGGTGATGGTTGTTTTGGTTTACAAGAAATAAAAATCAGCTTTTACACTGTAAAAAAAAAATCCAGTTGTTTTTACAGAAAAATTATGGCAACTGTGGTTGTCAGGGGAATTCTGTCAAAATTACAATTAATATGTAAATGGTTTGCACATACATATGTATGTAAATTTTACAGTTTAAACCTGTAATTAAAAAATATTAATCTGTAATTTTGATGGTCTTTTTCATGTTGAATTGGCATGGCCATGCTGACATTAAACCTTTTTTATTATTATTTACAAATATGTTAAGACCTTTTAGCTGCTCCCTTGATTTCACTCAGGGTTACCACAGCAGATGCAAAGAGGGTCTGTATGTTGATTTGGCACAAGCTGTACACCAGATGCCCTTCCTGCTGCAACGTCACGTTGCAGTGAAATGTGGCAGGGGTGGGGTTCGAACCAGGAGCCTTTGTTACTGAAACCAAGTGCACTACACACTTGGCCACCACCCCTGATATCTGTCTGTACGAGGTCTGTCCAAAAAGTAACGGACCTTTTTATTTTTTTCAAAAACTATATGGATTTGAATCACATGTGATTGCATCAGCCAAGCTTGAACCTTCGTGCGCATGCATGATTTTTTCACGCCTGTCGGTTGCGTCATTCGCCTGTGAGCATTGGTCCACCCCCCTCGTCGGATTTTTATTGTCAGTGAAATGGCTGAGAGGCTGCCGCTTTAATCCATGACAGTTTTTTCAGAAACTGTTAGAGACAGCCAGTTGGAAACCATTCGAAAGACTCAGATGGATTTCGGTGAAGATTCTGTCGGCGTCACACGGATTAAGGAGTGTTAAAACCTTTTTAAAGACGGCCCACAGCGGCGGAGGGCGCGCGGCACACCGAGCAGCCACCGACAGGCTGGAACGACCAGATCATTTCCAAACTGAACGCTGTGTTGATCCGGGACATCGTGTGACTACCACAGAAATGGCAAAAGAGCTGGACATAGCACTTTTGCGGCACATTCCACTGTTACAGGAGATTTTTGTAATGAAAGACGTGCGGAGGATTTCGCACATCGGCACGGAGCCGCTCATGGCGCACAACAAAAAAAACACCTCCGTGTTGGAAACCATTCAGAAGATTCAGATGGCTTTCGATGGCTTTCAGTCAAGTGAGTATCCTAGAAATAGTGTAACAGCTGGACATGCCACAATATGTCCTGTGAGACTTCCAACACGGAGGTGTTTTTTTTGCTGCGCGCCATGAGCAGCTCCGTGCCGACGCGCAAAATCCTCCGCACGTCTTTCATTACAAAATCTCCTGTAACAGTGGAATGTGCCGCAAAAGTGCTATGTCTAGCTCTCTTGCCATTTCTGTGGTAGTCACACGATGTCCCGGATCAACACAGCATTTAGTTTGGAAATGATCTGGTCGTTCCAGCCTGTCGATGGCCCGCTCGGTGCGCCGCGCGCCCTCCGCCGCTGTGGGCCGTCTTTAAAAGGTTTTAACACTCCTTAATCCGTGTGACGCTGACAGAATGTTCACCGAAATCCATCTGAATCTTTCGAATGGTTTCCAACTGGCTGTCTCTAACAGTTTCTGAAAAAAAATCATGGAGCAAAGCGGCAGGCCTCTCAGCCATTTCCCTGACAATAAAAATCCGCCGAAGAGGGTGGACCAGTGCTCACTCAAAGCCTGCCCACAGGCGAATGACGCAACCGATGCGTGAAAAAACTCACGCATGCGCACGAAGGTTCAAGCTTGGCTGATCACACGTGATTCAAATCCATATAGTTTTTGAAAAAAATAAAAAGGTCCGTTACTTTTTGGACAGACCTCGTATCTTACAGATTAATAAGCACAGTAGCTTTGTGGTTACCACATGTTGCCTCAGAGCAAGAAGGTCATTGCTTCAATTCCCACCTGTGGCCTTTTTGTGTGGAGTTTGCATGTTCTCCCTATGTTTGTGTGGGTTTCCTCTGGGTGCTCCGATTTCCTCCCACATTTAAAGACATGCAAGTTAGGTGAATTGGAATCTTTATACATGTTCAGGTCCCCCTTGCAAAAGAGATCTTGATCTCAATGGGTTGAAAAATGATTTGATGATGAATGTAAATTTCTGTTTTGTTGAAGGTTTTCAACCTAATAATCCTCCAAATTAAAAATCAAGAAGAGTTGATCCGTGTCTTTCTTCATGGTTTTGCCAGGCCTTTATCAAGTTTGGGCAGAAGCTGAAAAATTTAAACACTGTAGAACTTGACAGTTGAAAACCAGTGCATGGCAGAAGACAAAGGATTAAAGGCCTGAGAAACGTCGAGAAGCTGTCAAAGCAATTAACTGGACTCCTTTATATCCTGATAAGCTTCACAAAATGGCAGAGGAAGCTTTTGGGAAGACAGTGACCCAACTGAAGAAGGAAAGAACCCTGACTAAAATTGCTTTCACCAAAGCAGTTAATTTTCTCACCCGAGCAGCACAAGGCATGGCCAAAAGTGAACTACAAGAGGAGTTCAAGAAGCTCACCTGTAAAGCAAGAAAGCTCTGTGAAGCAAATGATGATTATAAAGCTGGTTTAATGGCAGATCTCGAGGATGCTGATAAGGAGGCAGAGCTGGACAAGCAACAGGAGGCTGACCTGGAGAAAACAATTTACGATTGTCAATCAAAATTGGATGAAGTCAGAGAGCTGGTACAATCCAAATTATGGTCATGTTACGGGGAGGATGAACTAGAAACATCAATCCGTGAGGCAGAGAAAGCTTGTGGTGATGCTGCTGCAATACCAATCACTGCTGTAAATCAAGATGGCTATGACATGCAGATGACCTTCATGACACAGCTGGTCCAAGAAGCTACTAAAAGCCTTGTGGCTTGGGAGTTGTGGATTCCAGCCAAGGAGAAATCTGGTCTGGAAGGTCGAGTAAAGGACCTTAAATTGATCAAGAATAAGCTTGAAGCAAGAAGGGCAGAGTTTGCTGTGGCACAAAGTATTGCAAAGGAGAAAGGTGCAGAGATGGCAGCCTCAGCTGCAGCAGCCAGCATAGCAACCGCACCAGCTCCACACACCGCACCACTTGTGAGAATAAAGCCGGTTAGTCTGCCCAGATTTTATGGGTGCAAAAGGGACTTTCACTGATGGAAAAGGGATTGGGAGAGCCTGCAAAAGCAGGGAGAACCCACCGACTCAGTGGAAGTGAAAAAAATGCAACTCTTAGATAGTGTGGATGAGAAGATCTCCAGAGACTGCCACCTGTCAACATACAACACTGCTCAAGACATGTTCCGTGTATTGGAAAACAGATTTGGAAATAAATCTACAATTGCCCTGGAGATAATTGAAGAACTTGATAAGATTCCTCCTCTGAGATCAAATCACCCAAGGAAGGTGACTGACCTAATCCAAACTGTCGAGAAAGCTTTGGCAGACCTCACTGAGCTCGGGGACACAGGAGCCATCAAGAATCCACTGGTTACCAAGTCAATTGAAAGCAAGCTACCAGATGCTGTAAAGAAAGACTGGCTTGTATTTATGGTGAATCCCCACAATAATGTCACAAGAGACAATCATTTTGATAGCCTCCTAAACTTCTTGAAAACTCAAGAGGAAATTCTGGAGAAATTGGAACAGCTCAGTGTAACTGAGAAGCAAGAAAGGAAATTCGAAAAAAAAATCCTGCTTTCACACGTTCCACATGGAAAGAAGGATGTGTTGTCTGTGGAGATGGAGATGAGGTGGAGATGTTGTCTGGCTTTTATGGAATGGTTGATGATGATGATGAGTGGTGATGAATGACAGCTGTCACTCCGGTGGCTCCTGCGTGGCGGCAGCGCCCTCTCGTGCCTGAAGCCCGCACTTCGGGCAGGGCGCCCTCTGGTGGTGGGTCAGCAGTACCTCCTCTTCTGGCGGCCCACACAACAATTGAAAACTTCAAGCACCCTGCACCCCTTGGAACCAAAGCTGTCTCAGACAAAGAGTCAGACAGTCCATCTGCTAAAGTTTGAAATCAACATCTGAATTTGTCCTGAAGGACAGTTAGGACAAAGCTGTGTGCTGGTGAGACAGAGGAAGATGCAAAGGACAGGATGAGATGGAGACCGATGATCTGCTGTGGTGACCCCGAGCAGGAGCAGCTAAAAGAAGAAGACATCAAATGAAAACTATCCTGTAAGGCAGTGCTTCATGGGCTTGTTGCACCCCAAATAATTTCAGTCACCTGACCGAAATCTCACTAAAAATAAATATATAAATGAAGAAAAAAAAAAAAAACAATCCGACTTGGACCCAACTTGGTGTCATGTTTGATGGCCAACGTTTTGATTTTGAAGAAAAATCTTTAAAAGTTAAGGTCACAGGCAAAGTTGAAATTTTGGTTATTAGGTTATTAATTACAGCACAATAAGGTGCTGGTCAGTTTTCTGATCTATGGATCCACAGCCGCTGTGAAATTTGTCGATCATTATGCATCTTAATGTTTGATGGATAAATGTTACATCACATCAACTCAATGGACAAGTTTTTTTTATTATTATTATAAACCACATTCTTACTCAGTTTTCCGGCAGTGACATTATGTCTAAAGTTCTTCAGGGTGAAAATATTTTAATTTTAAATGTTCTTCCCTCTGGATAAATCAGCACAGTTGAAATACTAAACAGAATTTGTTATCTGCAGTTAAAGTTTAGTTCTTGGAGCTGCTACTCTGTCAATAAAATGCTTCATTCACAGGAAATAATGACAGTTTTCTTTTTCACCTCAATGTTTCCACAATAAACTGGATTCAGACAGTTTATCCAAATTACTGTGATGTTCACAAGTACAAAATATTATTATTATTAATCTTTTGTTAATCTACAGTGCACTCTTGGACTTGCAGAATGATGTCCCTGCTGGATATATAATCCCCTGCTTCTGTGATCCTTTTGTTTTCGGGTCCGAGATCCGTGTGCAGTGCTCGTTCACGAGCTGGAACAGCCTCTCTCTCCATGACACAGTGATGTCCAGCAACGCTTCAGGGGTGTGTGTCCTTTGATTTGATTTGATGTATTCGGCAATCACATACAGTGGGGAAAATAAGTATTTGACCCCCTGTCAGTTTTGCAGGTTTTCCCACCTACAAAGAATGGAGAGGTCTGTAATTTCTATTGTAGGTACACTTCAACTGTGAGAGACAGAATCTAAAAAAAAAATTGTATGATTTTTAAATACTTAATTTGCATTTTGTTGCATAAAATAAGTATTTGAACACCTACCAACCAGCAAGAATTCTGTCTCTCACAGAACTGTTATTTTTTTCTTTAAGAAGCCCTCTTATTCTGCACTCTTTACCTGTATTAATTGCACCTGTTTGAACTTGTTACCTGTATAAAAGACGCCTGTTCACACACTCAATCAATCACACTCCAACCTGTCCACCATAGACAAGACCAAAGAGCTGTCTAAGGACACCCGGACAAAACTGTAGACCTGCACAAGGCTGGGATGGACTACAGGACAACAGGCAAGCAGCTTGGTAGAAGACAAAAAACTGTTATGATTATTTATTAGAAAGTGGAAGAAACACAAGATGACTGTCAATCTCCCTCGGTCTGGGATTCCATGCAAGATCTCACTTTGTGGGGTAAGGATGATTCTGAGAAAGCTCAGAACTACTCAGGAGGAGCTGGTCAATGACCTGAAGAGAGCTGGGACCACAGTCACAAAGATTACATTAGTAACACATGATGCTGTCATGGTTTAAAATCCTGCAGGGCCAGCAAGGTCCCCCCTGCTCTAAGCCAAGCAACATGTCCAGACCCGTTTTGAAGTTCACCAGTGACCATCTGGATGATCGAGGAGGCATGGGAGAAGGTCATGTGGTCAGATGAGGACCAGAATAGAGCTTTTTAGAATCAACTCCACTGACCATGTTTAGAGGATGAGAACAACCCCAAGAAAACCATCCCAACCGTGAAACATGGGCGTGGAAGCATCATACTCTGGGGATGCTCTTCTGCAAAGGTGACAGGACGACTGCACCGTATTGAAGGGAGGATGGATGGGGTCATGTATTGTGAGATTTTGTCAAACAACCTCCTTCCCTCAGTAAGAACGTTGAAGGTGTGTCATGGCTGGGTCTTCCAGCATGACAATGACCCCAAACACACAGCCAGGGCAACTAAGGAGGGGCTCCGTAAGAAACATTTCAAGGTCATGGAGTGGCCTGGCCAGTCTCCAGACCAGAACTCAATAGAAAATCTTTGGAGGGAGCTGAAACTCCAAACCTGAAAGATTTGGAGAAGATCCGTATGGAGAAGTGGACCAAAATCCCTGCTGCAGTGTGAAAACTTGGTCAAGAACTACAGGAAACATCTGACCTCTGTTAATGGCAGGACAAATGTTCTGTACCACTGTTAAGCTCTGTTTTTCTAGGGGATCAAATACTTATTTTATGCAATAAAATGCAAATTAATTATTTAAAAATCATAGTGTGGTTGTCTGGATTTTTTTTTTTTTTTTTAGATTCTATCTCTCACAGTTAAAGTGTATCTAAGATAAAAATTACAGACCTCTCCATACTTTGTAGGTGGGAAACCCTGCAAAACTGACAGGGAGTCAAATACTTATTTTCCCCACTAAGTGATACTGAATGATTTTCATGAATGAAGCTGTGACAAAAATGTGCACACACTGTGTACAGGATTACAGCTGATGGCACTAATGTTATCTACTAAATATTGTCTTACTGTTCTGATTGGCACATCTGGGACGCCTTTAAGAGACTTTGTCTACCTTCCTTTAGGCAAGTTATTGTCATTTGTCACAGTGTTATCCATAGATTCAGTCCATGTCCGTTTATTACACAGAGGCTGCACGTCCACATTAAAAGGCGCTGCTCTCCACAGCCTTCTACATGAGCCACTCGGAGAATACTCGTGTGTATGCACCAAACAATGGAACAACAGACTATTCATTTTGTGAGATGTTTTGTTTTCAATGTCTTTCCGTGTATGTAATTCAGACTTTATGCTCCCCACCCGATGCCCTTTACATTTGTAATATTTTCATTTCACTTTCAAAATCTTTAAAGGATGAGTTCACTGCTTTACAACTGTAGTTATAATAAAACATTGTCACAATCACGTGTCTTCATATTGTGTGCAGCTCTCACTGTGGTTCCTGTGTGAGAAACTTGAAAAAGTGGTTTCAGAATGAATGAGTGTTGACGTGGCAGTCAAATGGGATTTACAAAATTACACTTACAATCAAAACGACACCAAAATCGTGCCAGCAACCCACTTTGAAATCTTTGACACGTTACTGGAACAATATCTGAAGAAATTTGGCCAGTCTGTTGGCCAAAATCAAAATTTTTATACATTAATACTGCGAAGTCAAACCTTTGTGTGCCCAAAAAAAAAATATATATATATATATATATATATATATATATATATATATATATATATATATATATATATATATATATATATATATATATATATATATATCATGCATTTCTGACATTTACAAATCCATTTATATTGAATTTTGGATTTCAAGTAGGAAAAGTGCCAGAAGCCCTGAAATGCTCACATCACCTGCTAGATAGCAACAAAAGATGCTCAAATGTGTGACAAGGTCTTGACTGTTTATTCATTTGAAAAGCTAACTTTTGGTGAACATAAACAGGGGCTGACAGCCAAAAATCAACTTACAGTTGTCTCTCTTGTCCTTACAGGCAACTTGTTTTATTCATTTGGAACATATTAAAGGATTATTAACTTAGCACGAGGTCTGTATGGGAAAATGTCAGACTGAGGTCTTGACAGTACGGACTGAGTGCAGCGAGGTTAATAATTTGTTTATTACATGGCTGTTCTGAGCTGTTTTCATCTTGTTGGTCTTCATTTTGCATGTCCACTTCAAGCTTGTTTGCTGTTAATTCCTCCTATTCAAACTTGTCAGTGTAATAAAATTCACAATTCATAATTTGTTTGCTTTTTGTTTTGTTTAATTTCACGTCATGAAAATTGTAAAAGTCGCAAAACTCTGGGTGAAAATGGTGTTTGGGTGAAAATGGTGTTTTAATATTGGACATCAAAGAAGAATGGTCCAGTTATTCAAATAACCACTTGTTCCCACCAGGGAATGCAGAACCTTAGGTCTGTGAGTGCACAACACGTCAACCCTTAAAGCAGATGGGCTACAACAACAAAAGACGACACCGGGTGCCACTGCTGCCAGCAAAGAACAGAAAACTGAGGCTCCAGTTGGCACGGCTCACCAACATTGGACAATGCCAGACTGGAAACCATTACCTGGTCTGATGGGTTAAGGTCAATAGATGACTCAAACTCTCTAGATCGTGCCTAGTTCCGCTGCACTGTCATCATTTAGACATATTTATCTTTTCTCCTCATGCATTTCTTCAATAACACCTCCATTATGGTCGTGTCAGCATTACCCCAGAGGGCGCTATGTGCAGTAAAATCCCCACACCCAACTGTCTTCTGAGTTTCATCACCAATTAAATTTTCAAACACCTCTTTGTTATCTTATCTTATGTTAGCATTAAACATGTCATTCAAGCATCTCAAACTACATTCCTTAATATCTGCTGTCTGGTTAAAATGTTCACAATCGGTGCATTTTGTAGTGTACCACACGCATTGTCATTCTTTTGCCAGCACGTTGCCTTCTGTCCTTTATTGTCTCTGCTTCTTGCAGCACTTCAATGTTTATTTTTCTGTGGTGGAGTTGTGAATGGCCGGCCGGGCGGACACGTTTCTTCTTTGCAGTGTTCTCTCTGATGGAAGAGGATAATGCTGCTGAAGAGACTAATATGCAGACGAACCACAGGCAAAACGTAACCGCGTGGCTTTCCTGACTGTGCTTCCTGACTCCACCTCACACCTGCTGGAGACAGGGACTTACACTGTTTCCAGAGATGGTAGACGTCTTTTCATACTGTCTTTCGTTGGCCTTCAATGAGTCTCTTGAATTTTCTTTTGGTTTCCAGAAGTTCACTTTGCAGCTCTTGGATTCTTCTCTGCATGAGAACATACAGACTGCTCTCTGTGCCCGGGACCTGCTCGTGGTTACTGTCCACGCTGGTTTCATTCTCTTCACCTGGAGGGAAAAGGAAGAAGAAAGGCACCTTTTGAATATTGAATATTTGGATGTCTATTTTTAAAAAACAAATACCAAATAATTACCTCTGGATATCAGGTAATTTTTTTTTCATTAAATAAATTAGACCATTAAAATTAAGGGTGTGCTATCCAATTATGGTATGGGCCCAACATTAGACAAAATTACTGAATCAGATTTCGGAAATGACAAAATAAATAAATGAATTTGATGAGACTCTTTTAGTCATGTTGTGGGTTATGCAGAGGTGGACTGGCCATTAAGAGCACTGGGATTTTTCCTGGTGGGCCGATCAATAAATGGGCAGACGGCTGCCCGTTGTTTTAATTTGTCATGGTAACATGGTTTTAGGCAGCGAGCCGTCCAGCCGTCATTTGGATGTTCAAATTTCAAAAAAGACAGCCGGAAAAAAAAAAAACAATGGACAGATTGCCGTCTAAAATATGCAGTTTACCAAAGGAGCTGTCTGTGTGTGTGGAGCCAACTGGGTGCAGACTGCAAGGGAGGGAGGGGGGTTTCTGAACGGAGGCATGAGACGTTACATTCTGCTCAGAAACATCAGTGCACATGAGACAGTGAGCGCTGAGCAGAGAGAGAGAGGATTTTAACTTGAGTGAACATGTATAAAAAAAAAATTGTGAAGCTGCCTTTACTTCTCTCCCCCCTTTACCGGTGCGGTTCTGACGGTACCGTCCATGTGCGCATCGTATACTGAATTTATGAGATCATGAGATGAAATAAACGGTCAAATATCCTTAAAAAATTCCTTTAAAAATGAGAATATGAACTGAACAAAAATCACGCATATGTGGGGAGGAAAAAAACCTGATGTGGAGAAGCTGTGCAGTGATGTTCAGAGGCACAGATCACATAAAGCAGGTGAGAACTCTGAACTTTAACAGTAGTTATTTTCCAAAGATATATTTTATATATATATATATATATATATATATATATATATATATATTATATATATATATATATATATTATATATATAGATATATATATATATATATATATATATATATATATATATATATATATATATATATATATATATATATATATATATATACGTAAACATTTTTGTTTCCGTATCTGTATGCATGTGAACGCAGCTTAATCAATCAATCAATCAACTTTTTTCTTATATAGCGCCAAATCACAACAAACAGTTGCCCCAAGGCGCTCCATATTGCAAGGCAAGGCCATACAATAACCATGAAAAACCCCCAACGGTCAAAACGACCCCCTATGAGCAAGCACTTGGCCACAGTGGGAAGGAAAAACTCCCTTTTAACAGGAAGAAACCTCCAGCAGAACCAGGCTCAGGGAGGGGCAGTCTTCTGCTGAGACTGGTTGGGGCTGAGGGAAAGAACCAGGAAAAAGACATGCCGAGAAGGGGGGCAGAGATCGATCACTAATGATTAAATGCAGAGTGATGCATACGGAGCAAAAAAGAAAGAAACAGTGCATCATGGGAACCCCCCACAGTCTACGTCTAAAGCAACATAACCAAGGGATGGTCCAGGGTCACCCGATCCAGCCCTAACTATAAGCCTTAGCGAAAAGGAAAGTTTTAAGCCTAATCTTAAAAGTAGAGAGGGTGTCTGTCTCCCTGATCTGAATTGGGAGCTGGTTCCACAGGAGAGGAGCCTGAAAGCTGAAGGCTCTGCCTCCCATTCTACTCTTACAAACCCTAGGAACCACAAGTAAGCCCGCAGTCTGAGAGCGAAGCGCTCTAATGGGGTAATATGGTACTACGAGGTCCCTAAGATAAGATGGGACCTGATTATTCAAAACCTTATAAGTAAGAAGAAGAATTTTAAATTCTATTCTAGAATTAACAGGAAGCCAATGAAGAGAGGCCAACACGGGTGAGATATGCTCTCTCCTGCTAGTCCCCGTCAGTACTCTAGCTGCAGCATTCTGAACCAACTGAAGGCTTTTTAGGGAACTTTTAGGACAACCTGATAATAATGAATTACAATAGTCCAGCCTAGAGGAAATAAATGCATGAATTAGTTTTTCAGCATCACTCTGAGACAAGACCTTTCTGATTTTAGAAATATTGCGTAAATGCAAAAAGGCAGTCCTACATATTTGTTTAATATGCGCTTTGAATGACATATCCTGATCAAAAATAACTCCAAGATTTCTCACAGTATTACTAGAGATCAGGGAAATGCCATCCAGAGTAACGATCTGGTTAGACACCATGCTTCTAAGATTTGTGGGGCCAAGTACAATAACTTCAGTTTTATCTGAGTTTAAAAGCAGGAAATTAGAGGTCATCCATGTCTTTATGTCTGTAAGACAATCCTGCAGTTTAGCTAATTGGTGTGTATCCTCTGGCTTCATGGATAGATAAAGCTGGGTATCATCTGCGTAACAATGAAAATTTAAGCAATACCGTCTAATAATACTGCCCAAGGGAAGCATGTATAAGTGAATAAAATTGGTCCTAGCACAGAACCTTGTGGAACTCCATAATTAACTTTAGTCTGTGAAGAAGATTCCCCATTTACATGAACAAACTGTAATCTATTAGACAAATATGATTCAAACCACCGCAGCGCAGTGCCTTTAATACCTATGACATGCTCTAATCTCTGTAATAAAATTTTATGGTCAACAGTATCAAAAGCAGCACTGAGGTCCAACAGAACAAGCACAGAGATAAGTCCACTGTCCGAAGCCATAAGAAGATCATTTGATGATCTTCTTATGGCTTCTTAATGAAAGAACTTATGGTGTTGAGTTATAGCCTCAGTATATCGACATTAAATTGCGACATAACAACTTTAAAATAGACATTTGTTTTACATAATTACATTAAGGCTATTGTACAGTTCATTTTAGTATTCAAGAATTTGTTTTTGTAGTTGGTGCAGTTGATGGTGAAGCACTGGCTGCCTTTTTTCCCTCATTTTGTTTCTGTTTAGGTGCCTTAACTGTTTTTTTCAGGTTTTGTGTGTGTGTGTGTGTATCCTGAGATACACAAAATAAGGAAGATACTGTATATCTTGATTTTGCTTCACATGCTGATAACAGCATGTACTCAGTTGCTACAGCTTCATGAATTTTGTAAGACCACATTAACATGTGTAACATGTTAATGTTTACACATGTTAATGTGGAAATTGAACTGAGCCAGCCGTTCTCCATCCTGTGTTCTATGGCTGTTATGCTAAGAGCGCCCCCTGCAGGTTTGGAGCACTTCCGTTGTGGTGACTGATTATGCAGCATTTTTCATTTGCATGTGTTTTTTGGTTTGCATCGTTTCTCTATTTGCAGTGCATTTTATAACGATGCATTTGTTTTTGTTTCTTGCAGTGCTTTTTTTCGTTTGTATGTGTTTTCTTAGTTTGCATCGTTTCTCTATTTGCAGTGCATTTTATAACGATGCATTTGTTTTGTTTCTTGCAGTGCTTTTTTTCGTTTGCATGCGTTTTCTTAGTTTGCATCATTTCTCTATTTGCAGTGCATTTTATAACGATGCATTTGTTTTTGTTTCTTGCAGTGCTTTTTTTCGTTTGCATGCGTTTTCTTAGTTTGCATCATTTCTCTATTTGCAGTGCATTTTATAACGATGCATTTGTTTTGTTTCTTGCAGTGCTTTTTTTCGTTTGCATGCGTTTTCTTAGTTTGCATCGTTTCTCTATTTGCAGTGCATTTTATGACGATGCATTTGTTTTTGTTTGTTGCAGCACATTTGGCCGTTGCAGTGTGTTTGGCCCTTGTTGGTCACCGTATCAAAGAGATCAGAGAAACCACTTCAAATGAATTATTTTTACAAGACTGATGACCAGAGATAACAATCTGTATGAAAATATGACTTGATGTGTCAATTACACAAAGGGCTCTTTGTCACAAACAAACACAAACTTTCTTACAAAACACTGAAGAAATTAAATATCCTTTCCAGAATACACACACACACACACACACACACACACACACATATATATATATGCTACTCTGGAACCAACAGTCCTATTTGGTACAGTAGCCTTTGTTTGAAATTACAGAGGTCAAACGTTTCCTGTAGTTTTTCACCAAGTTTGCACACACTGCAGCAGGGATTTTGGTCCACTCCTCCATACAGATCTTCTCCAAATTTTTCAGGTTTGGAGTTTCAGCTCCCTCCAAAGATTTTATATTGAGTTCAGGTCTGGAGACTGGCCAGGCCACTCCAGGACCTTGAAATGCTTCTTACGGAGCCCCTCCTTAGTTGCCCTGGCTGTGTGTTTGGGGTCACTGCCAGGCTGGAAGACCCAGCCATGACCCATCTTCAATGCTCTTACTGAGAAAAGGAGGTTGTTTGCCAAAATTTCGCAATACATGACCCCATCCATCCTCCCTTCAATACGGTGCAGTCGTCCTGTCCCCTTTGCAGAAGAGCACCCCCAGAGTATGATGTTTCCACCCCCATGCTTCATGGTTGGGATGGTTTTCTTGGGGTTGTTCTCATCCTCTAAACATAGTAAGTGGAGTTGATTCCAAAAAGCTCTATTCTGGTCTCATCTGACCACATGACCTTCTCCCATGCCTCCTCTGGATCATCCAGATGGTCACTGGTGAACTTCAAACGGGTCTGGACATGTGCTGGCTTGAGCAGGGGGACCTTGCTGCCCTGCAGGATTTTAAACCATGACAGCATCATGTGTTACTAATGTAATCTTTGTGACTGTGGTCCCAGCTCTCTTCAGGTCATTGACCAGGTCCTCCTGTGTAGTTCTGAGCTTTCTCAGAATCATCCTTACCCCACAAAGTGAGATCTTGCGTAGAATCCCAGACCGAGGGAGACTGACAGTCATCTTGTGTTTCTTCCACTTTCTAATAAATAATCATAACAGTTGTTGTCTTCTACCAAGCTGCTTGCCTGTTGTCATGTAGTCCATCCCAGCCTTGTGCAGGTCTACAGTTTTGTCCCTGGTGTCCTTAGACAGCTCTCTGGTCTTGGCTATGGTGGACAGGTTGGAGTGTGATTGGTCTTTTATACAGGTAACAAGTTCAAACAGGTGTAATTAATACAGGTAAAGAGTGCAGAATAAGAGGGCTTCTTAAAGAAATATTAACAGGTCTGTGTGAGCCAGAATTCTTGCTGGTTGTCAGGGGATCAAATACTTATTTGCAGCAGTAACATACAAATAAATTATTAAAAATCATACATTGTGATTTCCGGATTATTTATTTTTTTTTAGATTATGTCTCTCACAGTGGACATGCACCTAAGATGAAAATTTCAGACCCCTCCATGATTTCTAAGTAGGAGAACTTGCAAAATCGCAGGGTGTTCAAATACTTATTTTCCTCACTGTATATAAACTACATCATATTTAGAACCCATTAACATTTTTGGGGAATTTTTAATTTGTGGGAACATACATAATTTGAGGGAAATCCATAGCGTATTTTGCCCCAGCGAACGTCAAACCTGCAGACGAATTCAAGCTGGAAGTGCGTTAGAGAAAAGTTATCTGGCATCTGAGAAAATAATCTCAAACGAACAGTCCCATTCCCCCACCCTTTTTATGTTCAGTGGCTGAAAAATCGTTGCTTTATAGACCTAGATATCAAATAATAACCATAACTGTACACCATCAGACACCAGTCACCAGGCAACTCAACTGTCCAAAGGTAGCGCTGCAAAATCCTTGTGAGTTCGATCGCCAGTCTCCTGTTGCAGTTGCTCACAATGATCTTTTTGGTTCCCAATGTCCACCAACGTTGATCTTCTCTTTTTGTCTCGCTCCAAATGACATCTTTTCTTCTCACTTTCTGTGTATATCACCGGTCTTCTTCGCTTTGAGATGGTGAACCCCCCCCCCCCCCCCCCCCACATGACCTGTGACATCACCCCGATGGCGTCCTGGCTTTCAAAATTTTGGCACGTGCCAATAATTCAGAATTTGCTTCGATATACGGATGAATTTTAATCATGTTCAGACTAATATTTTGGGAATCCTTTATGCTTCCTGGCACTCCAGCTTTAAATGAAGTCTGTCCACCGGCATACACATTTAGTCACGTCACTCATGATACAAAGCAAGGCAGGGATGTTGCTCTAATTTATAAATTGCCCATACACTGAATTCTTAGATGAATTTGGTGAGTTTATCTCTAATTTGGCAACCTTTGTAGATTTTATATATATATATATATATATATATATATATATATATATATATATATATATATATATATATATATATATTTTTTTTTTTTTTTTTTTTTTCTTTTTGCAAATTTATTAAAAATACAAAAACAGAGAAATGATGTGCATGTAAGTCTTCACAGCCTTTGCCATGAAGATCAAAATTGAGCTCAAGTGGATCCCATTTCCGCGGATCATCCTCAAGAGGTTTCTACAGCTTAATTGCAGTCCACCTGGGGTAAATTCAGTTGATTGGACATGATTTGGAAAGGTACACATCTGTCTACATATAAGGTCCCACAGTTGACAGTACCTGTCAGAGCACAAACCAAGCATACGAGAAGGAATTGTCTGTAGACCTCCGAGGCAGGATTGTCTCGAGGCACAGATCTGGGGAAGGGTTCAGAAACATTTCTGCTGCATTGAAGGTCCCAATGAGCACAGTGACCTCCATCATCCATGCTGGAAAACTGCTAATAGTATGAAAACAAGAAGTCATCAGAGTGATGTGCACATCAGAGACACACTAAAGAACAATTAACACACCTCCGTGTTTGCAATTTGATGGGTGGATATAAAAGCATGCGCAAACTGATGAGGAAAATGGAATTAACAATGGGTGTGTTAACGCTGTTAGAGGACTTTGGAAATGCTAAAATCTGAGGTGAGAGTGTGTTCAGGGAACGTGAGGGATTTACTTACAAATGACGATAACTGGCTCATAAACCAGTTTTGATTACCAATTCCAGTGTTACTACATCCGGCCATACAGCGCAATACAGTGAGGAACCAGGCAGTTGTCTGTGCCCACACAGCTGCTGAACATGCTGGGCATCCTGGCAACAGGGGCATTCCAGTGGGATTTGGCTGATCAGTCAGGAGTGTGCCAGTCAATCTTGTGCCGAGCCATGCCAGCTGTGTGGGACACAATCATCCGAATGTCACCGGGTACATCACATTCCAACATTAAGTGCAATTTGCAACGAGAGCCGGTTTCCCTAATGCAATCGGAGCTATTGACTGCCCACACATTGCTATAAAGGCGCCATCATATGATGAATTTATTTTTGTTAATAGTAAACATTTTCATTCCATCAATGTTTAAAGCATATGTGGTGCTCAAATGCATTGGGTTTGGTTCAGAACAGAAGTTGACACGGTGTGCGATGGGTGGCTGCTTGGGGAGTAAAGAGTTTATTGGTGTAATTGTTCCAAATGAAAACCAGCATGGGCACATTTGGGCATGTGCACATTCAAATATGCATTTGTTATTATTATTAATGTTTTTTGTATTTCTTGATGGTGAAACTCGAGCTGCAGAGCTTCTTAACAGGCCCCCGGTTATGTCCCTGCCTATGCTAATTAATATAAATTTTAGTTAATGTACAAAAAACACATTTGCTGTTTTGTGCCAAGGGACCTTGAATTAAAGCATTCATGCATATGAATGAGGACAACAAGGACATGCGTGTGCTGCACTGACGCAGAGGTCAGTTCCAGCATAGATGATGCTTGAACTCATTACTGGTGTAAATACGGTAACTAAACCACAAAGGAAAAGGTCACACTTTCAACTTGTTGGGAGTGTGTCAGCTCAGAACCACAGCAGAAAACATGCACACAGATTTGTAAACAATGAACACATTTTTCTGACAACACTGCTATGCTTAAGACAGATGACACTGATGATCTAACACAAACACACACATTTAAATGTAAGGTATCAGAGCGTGCCAGGTTACTGCACGTTGCCAAATCTAACACTCTATGGAACCACCTTGAATTCTGGATGGAAACCACATAGACACACTCTATATATCCCCACCTCTTGACAGTAACCATCTGCCTGCCAGGTGAATCACACTTCCGTTTGACCTTCTCGGGCCTCTGAGATCCTACATGTTGAATCATATCCAAAGAAACACGCCACATGGACAGAATCTCATAGCTGATGTTCCCTCACCGTACAAGTGACACTCCTCATCCTTAAGTCTCCTGAAATAACTGTTGACCCAAAGTCATTCCAGTAGTACTGAAGGGTCCTCTGTTGGGACTTGGGTGACCAGATGTCCCACTTTGTACCACAAATTGAGATGATTTCCAGTGTTGTTATTGATAGTCAGGCCTGACTGTCAATAACAACACTGGAAACTATTTCAATTTGTGGCATAAAGTGGGACATCTGGTCACCCTAGATGGGACCTAGCACCAATGACATCTGGGCCCAGTTTTATGAATCAGTACCAAGGGAGGTAGACTGAAACTAAGGCATAGTACTCAACCCTTAGTCAAAGACTAAAAATGGTGGTATGCCATGGGAACAGACTAGGAAAGTTAGACCTCTCTAAGTCTAGTCTGAAAACCAAAAATTTAGTCTATCCATTTGAGGTGGTTTAGCCTGTTAATTCTGGTCTAAGGCCAAGATGGCAGTGATGGTTGTACTTCGATATAAACAAGAGGTGATGCTTATGTTGACGAGAGGGTTTTTCAAGAATGTCAGGGTTCCCCCATCCTTCAGATCCATAAATTTGGCCAATTTTCATTTAAAAATCTTTAAATTATATCAATCCATTGTTGGGGTTGTTTTTCCTGATTTTTCAAAAACTGATAGGAAACGGACTTCAGTTTCAGATGTTGCATTGAAAGATGCCTTCACTAAACAGGAAGCTGCTACTTCAGCTTGCAAGCTGACCACACAGCACTCTGCCTGCCTCTTCCACCTGCTCTCCAGCTGTGCGCCCAGATGGGCGGGCCAGTGCCCTCAGCGTAGATCAGTAAAGTATGTGATTGGTTGAAAGATGTTGTATTTGACATTTATGCGCAGTGACCACTTGCTTTGTATCTAAAACGGCATGTGTAAAAGTAAAACTGGGGTATGCATCATGGCGTTGCAGAGGAGATATGAAGTTATTATTATTATGAATTGTATAAGGAGATATGAAATTGGCCATGAGACATACTGTCCAACACTATACCATATTAAAGGACATCTGGCAGAGTACATTGGTTAAAAAGTGTAACAAGGTGCATACAATATAACTATAGTAACGAAACTGATGTTTGACATACAATTTAAACAACATGACAAAACAGTACAACAAAAATGTGACCATCAGTCTTTTATAGAGAGTGATATGAAAAGAGTAAAAGGCTGAAAATATTTTAACTCCAAGTATCTAAATAAACAACAACTTAAAAAAGACATTTTAAATAAATGTGGTCAAACTTGAGAAAATACAATTCTGATCAATATTCTGTACACACAGTAGAGTTATGTAAATATTGGGTAAGGGAAGCAAAAAGAAATAAAAATGAATTAAATGCCATGTAGCAAGACACTGTACAGGTGTTGAACACTGATTACAAGTATCCTGTACAGTCAGCTGGTAGAACACGTTCTTTTTGTCCTTGTGAGGCTGCAGTGAGCTCAGAATCCGGTGTGTTCCTCATCCTCAACTTGTTGCCAACCCCAGTCCCAACGGGGTCTTAGAATATGATATTAATTTAAATTGATATTTTACAAATATACTCAAAGACCATTATTAGTGCAGCAGATAACAGAATATTTGCAGAGGAATTGTTTACCAAAATTTGAGTGTGTACCTTTTGATATATATTTTAGAAAAATAACGTTAGCCATTTGAACGTTCAACCGGCGGCCAAATAGGGGTTAGTGAAGAATTGCACAGGGGTCAAAATTTAAAAATGTTCCAGTCATATTTAAAGCTATACCACATTATGTGTCTGATCATAACTATTCCAAAAAGGTATAGTTTGGACTATCTGTGACTGGATGTTATAGAGTTATGGGGTAAAAACAGCAAGAATGGTGACAAAGGTCAGTTTCAGTTTGCACAGGAGTCAGAAGTTAAAGTTGCTCCAGTTACTGTAAAACATGATGAAAATTATTGGTTGAATTAATAGGGTTTTAAAAAGGAATAGTTTGCACCATGTGTCATGCTTAGTTGTCATGTTACGGGGGTAACATATGTCAAATGCCATAGAATCCAATGGACGTCGACATTGTTTGACCTTTACCTTACAGACCAAGCATTCGACACAGTCAAAACTATTCAATTTGTTAATCCTGTCGACACAACCAATAATTTGCACCACTTTTTACCAAAATTGGAGCAACTTTAACTTTTGACCCCTGTACAAACTGAAATTGTCCTTTGTCACCATTCTTGCTGTTTTTACCCCATAACTCCATAATATTCAGTCATAGATAGTCCAAACTATACCCTTTTGGAATCTTCATGATCAGACAATAATGTGGTATAGTTTTCAACATGATTGGAGCATTTTTAAATTTTGACCCCTACCTGGCTGCCTATTGAAAATTTAGGTGGCTAATGTTTTTATGCTTTTACAAAAGAGTAATGTCTAAGGTGTATGTGTGCCAATTTTGGTGCTTGTTTCCAGAAATGAACAATTGTTACAGTTATCTGCTCCACTATATGGGTCACACGCAGACCACCAGTTGTATAGGCATACCACAGTTTGAGAAAGGCTGATCTAAATTCAGGAAAGGCTAACAGGAGCTGGGTAAAGTAAAACCAAACTAGCTAAAAGTTAAGAAAGGCCAACACCACATCAACTGTTGACAGAAAAAGTCACTCAAGTCCCAACGGCCAACAGTCAGATGGATATGAGCGGTGCCCACCCTGTGTAACAGCCAGTGAAAATCAAAGCAAGATGAAAAGTACAACAAACCTTATATGGCAGCCAGCTCCAGAATGAGCAGGAACACAGCCAAAGGAACTAGTGCTACTCAGAATCCGAATCTTTATTGTCATTATACAAAAAAACTACAACGAAATTGCATTCAGTGCCATTGTATGACGGCGTTTTAGGGTCACATTGAGTTGTTTTTTTTTTTGTTTGTTTGTTTGTTTTTTAGATTTCGAGAATAAAGTCATAATATTATGAGAATAAAGTCGGAATGTTATGAGAAAAACTCGTAATTTACGAGAAAAAAAGCTTATAATATTACAAGAATAAAGGCAAAATATTACGAGAATAAAGTTGTAATATTATGAGAATAAAGTCATAATTTTATGAGAAAAATTGTAATATTAAGAGAATAAAGTCTAAATATCATGAGAATAAGTCACGTGAGTGTGTTAAATTTTGATTGCGCCGTTATTCACAGCTGAAGACTACACTGAAAAAACTGATATCCAAGAAAGTTTAAAAAAAGACTTGTTTAAAGAAAATGTAACTTACTTTTTGTCTAAAGAAAAAAAATAATCTTGTCAAGCACTTTTTACATAAGAAAAAATGCCTTATTTTTGGAAAATGAATCTCACTTTTTCTTAATAAGTTTTTTCAGCAAATATCGAGATGTATTTAAGCAGTAACAAGGAAAGGCAATGGATTTCAAATCATGCAAGCAATGTAACAAGATAGTTTTACTTATTTTAAGACAGAGGCTCATCTTAAAATAAGAATTCTGTCTAGTTTTAAGGCACATTTTGATTATTCATTGCTTAGACATTTTGCTAGTTTGAGAATTCTAACAAAGTAAATTTTTCTTACCCCATTGGCAGATTTTTATTTATTTATTTATTTATTTATTCATTTTGCTTAATTAAGACAATTTAGCTAGATTTTGGATTATTTGGCTTATTTTGAGTGGGGCAGTTTTTTCAGTGTATGTATTGCGCAGGTTGGTGAAGGGTGCATACTCTTCAGTGTTCATTTATTATTGCATCAGCCCTCGGATATGTGCTAAATTTCAATCTGTTTTAGCTTTTACTGTCCTGTACTGCCTCCCTGAGGTAGTAGCTGGAACAGGTGATGTGATGGGTGGGGTGTCCTTTGGGATACTGCGGGCTTTTATTTTGCACTGATCTTCTGTGCTGTGTTGATGTTACCTCTGTCTTTTCCTGGACTGTGCAGCTGGCAAACCACACTGGGACGCAGTGCATCAGGACACTACTTTCAGTTGAGCATCTGTAGAAGGACCCCAGCAGCTCCTTGGCTAGGGTGTTGTTTTTCAAGACCTTCAGGAAGTGGAGACGCTGCTGTGCCTTCTTGATCAGTGCAGTGATGTTGCTTTTCCGGGTTAGGTCATCATTCAGGTCCAGTCCCAGAAACTTGAAGTCAGAGACCCTCTCCACATAGTCTCCGTTGATATGTTGGAGCTGATGATTGGATCTTTTCCTCCTGATGTCCACTAAAATTTCCTTTATTTTTGTGGTGTTGATGACCAGGTTTCTGCATCATGATGACAGTTTTTCCACCTCATCCCTGTATGCAGACTCATCTTCCCCTGTGATGAGTCCAACCGCTGTCGTGTCGTCCGTGAACTTCACAATGGAGTTGCCTGGGTAGGTGGGGGTGCAGTCGTGTGTAGAAAGTATATATTAGTGGGCTCAGTCCACATCCCTGTGGAGAGCCAGTGTTGAGGCTGAGTATAGGGGAGAGGTGAGATCCTACTTTGACTTTCTGTGGGCGGTGGCTGAGGAAGTCCTTGAGCCAGAGGCAGATGAAGTGTAGGAGGTCAAGGTTGTTTAATCTTGTAACCCGTCTATTTGGGATGGCCAAGATTGTTTAATCCTGTAACCTGTCTATTTGGGATGATTGTGTTAAATGCTGAGCTAAAGTCAATGAAAAGAAGCCTGGCATAGCTGTCCTTCTGTTCCAGGTGGGCCAAGGTTGTGTGGAGGGGTAAGGGTAAGATTGTCTGTCAGTTCATAGGTTCAAAGTCCAGTGCATGATTCTAGAAAAGCAATAAACAGGAAATAATAATCAGTAAACAATAAATTAATCATCATGTGGAATTTATAGCATATTCTTTCATTCATTATCTGTGACAGTCTACCAACAAGCTCATACCACACCATGACAAATTCGATACTGCATGTAAAAGTTTGTACATGGATCATTTACCAAACAGCAGATGGAAAGCAATATACTGTCCGTTGATCAGTGCTCACAGTACAGTTTGGGGTGGGTCACACATGGATGTGGTCAGATAATAACAACCCCCAAATGAGAAAAAGTTGGGACAACATGGGGGGGGAAAAACTCAGTGGTTCTATAGACGAGTCTATAGCAATGCCTATAGGCCATGCCTATAGAATTACCTATAGGTTTTTTTCCTTTAAGGGCCTACATTTAATTTGACTTTTATTCATTGAAGACCGTATGAACCCAATATAGTTCATGCTTTGTGTGGTCAGCTTTATTTCATCTGTAAAGTGAGAATAACAAAGGATCCAAAACAGACCCCTGAAGTATATCGTGTTGTATGCATATTTACAATATTTTGTCATTTGTTAGTCATTTTGCTCAGTAATTCTCCTTCTTTTCTGTTTTTTTTTCTTGAGTACCACAAAGGAAATAAATTTAATGCCATATTGCGCAATACTCTACAGTTTTATGTACTGTATAAACAATACAGTACATAAAATTGTATGTACTGTGGAATGATGAAACTAAATTCGCATAATTTGGACATAACAAAGGTACATGTATCCTTGTTATGTTTCCTTCTGTACATGTATTTTACTGTCAAATAAATAAAATAAAATCAAAAATCGAAGCCATATTCCCCATGCAACTGTCAAGGTTGCCAGGCAACAGGTGGTCCAATCGCATACTTCTAGAACAGTCTAGTGCTGAAGCCTAAAAATGTCCCATTTAGAAGTGTGAAGGAGCCCAAAGGGACTCAGATTTGTTTGACGACCGTCAATTTCAACTACTAGAAGACAACCACTCCAATACAGTAGATGGCGCTAATTTCCCGCAACGCAGGTTGGCAACCGCCATAAATTTCGAAGAAGAGAAGGAAGAACACAGTTCGTTATGTCTTTGTCGAGGTGAGTGCGGGATATAACATTAGAATTGGGAGCAACTTTGCTCAATGTTTTCTACGTTACATTATACAGAATGGATCGTTTAGTCGCGGTGTATATGACGTGGTTCGTTTGTAATGTTTTAATTGCCGATGCTAGCGGCTTCATCCATCGGTAGAGGTGTTATCAGGTTTACAGAAACAGCGTTTTCAGTTTTAGAAGTAATTATTTCTCGCTAGCTTTTACATAATATATGACAAAGGTTGTATTTACACACAAACAAAACAGAGTTGTAGTTAGCCACCAGCCTATGACGTCACCAAGCGTGGAGCCCCAGAAGTGTGTCGTCACAAAATGTTTTGCATGTGGAGAGAATGTTCGCACGTTTTAAGCATTGTAAAATGAACACACAATTTCCAAAATGAGGGCATGATTTATTTAAACGAGGAAACAATTTAGTGAGCACAGTTATAAAACGTTGTTTGCACGATCTACTTTGTACAGATTGGAGTTCCGAGTGCGCCTGTGCGAGTTGAACTTCCGGTAGGGGCAGCTCGGGATAAACAAACGTTTGTCAATCGTGAAGCATTGTTGAATCGGTTTTAAACTGTTGAATCGTTGCTTTTATGAGTTTCGCCTGATTATTTTTTTTTAATCGTCTGTGCAAATTCATAACGTGGATGTGCAAAGGCCCTTGGTGGCTGATTCAAAGGTATACAGATTATAGAGGTTCATGTGACGTATCAGTCACGTCATTTTGTGTTCCGCAGCCATTCTGGATTATGACGTAGTGGCTGCTGTGATACACTACGTGCATTTGGCGAACAATTGCAGAAGCTTCAACAATGGTCAACTTTTGTGCTGTCGTCGGTTGTTCAAACAGGTGATAAAAATGAGGCAGGTAGCTCATTTTACAGGCTACCAGCAGTTATTGTGCATCAGTCAGCGGAGTATTACAAGCTTTCTAAGTGACAGAGAGACCTGGCTCAGCAGATCTGAACGAAGCTTTAATATGACCAGAACCAAGCAGACCACCCGGAAGAGCGCTTCAGCTACCTCCGGTGTGAAGAAGCCTCACTGTTACAGGCCCGGCACCATGGCACTGAGAGAGATCCGCCACTACCAGAAATCCACCGAGCTGCTGATCCGCAAGCTGCCCTTCCAGCGCCTGCTGAGAGAAATCGCTCAGGACTTCAAGACCGACCTCCGCTTTCAGAGCTCCGCTGTGATGCTCTGCAGAAGGCCGGCGAGGCTGATCTGGTCGGCATCTTCCGCCATGGTGTACAATGGCGAAGTGGAAAACACCAAAAAGTTCTCAATATCGCAGTGTAACACTGTCGGCTGGTTTGTTACATCACCACTAAATTTACTAACTGGTATCATTTACGGATCCACTGAATCAACTGCTACACATCTATCATGGTAAATAGCTTTATCTCGAGGGTTTAAAGCATCGTAAACTGTACATTCTCTCCATTTTTCTATCACGCACTAGCCTCCTTGTAATCCAGAATGGAGACGGTACCTGTCCTGCAGCAAATCAGTTACATGATTGAAAACCCTCTATATACAGCTGCATATTTTGATGTTTGTATGCTGTAAATTACACCACTGACCACCACTGTGTATTCTTGGTACTGCTAGCATCGGCTTTATCATGTTTACCACAGTGTGTGTGTGTGTGTGTATATATATATATATATATATAATATATGGTCTGTCAGAAAAGTATCCGACCTTTTTATTTTTTGCAAAAACCTGATGGATTTGAATCCCATGTGCTTGCAAGAGCCAACCTTGAACCTTCAGGCGCATGCATGAATTTTTTCACGCCTGTCGATTGCGTCATTTGCTGGTAAGCAGCCTTAGTGTGAGGTCGGGTGTAGTCTCTCGGCGGATTTTCATTGCAAGGAAAATGACGGAACGACTGGAGCAGCGCTACTGCATCAAATTTTGCCAGAAACTGGGCGACAGCCAGGTGGAAACCATTCGGATTATTAAGACGGCTTACGGTGACGATCCTATGGGCATCACACAGATTAAGGAGTGGTACAACTGGTTTAAAGACGTCCGCACAACGGTGGAGAGCGAGCCACGCTCCGGGCGGCCATCAACATGCTGAAATTACCGAATCATTTCCAAACTGAACACTGTGGCGATGCGGGACTGTCGTGTGACTATCCAAGAAATTGCAGAAGAGGTGGACATCAGCACTTTTTTGGCACATTCCATTGTGACAGAAGATTTGGCCATGAAAAGAGTGGCGGTGAAATTCGTCCACAAGGTTGAGCTTCTTGGTAAAGCCCTCTGCATGTTATATTTGGATTTCATCAACAAAACATTGGAAGAACACTGCAAGACGAAGAAACATGTCATCAAAGTTAACATTAAACAGACTTTTATAATCAGTGAAATGTTTAAGTGTGGTGCAGTTATTTATGCTGTGCATGTACTGAAGTGAAATTCAGCGCTGCCAAAAAAACCTCCCAAAAAAGTAGGCAGGAGTGGACTGTGAGAGACAGAAAAATGGCAGCGAGGGCTGCATACGTGGCAGTAAACATACAGTAAGCAACCATAACTGTAAGCAAAACTAGGAATGCAACCATACACAGGGACTACGCCAAATCTGTGCAATTTTCCAGTGTACTCGATATGCATCACAGCGCAAATGTATGCAAGTGAAAGGGGCTTATGTGAAACGCTGAAGCCAACACAATCTCAAAAATAGGCTCCAGGTTAAAAAAATGTGGCCCCTTTTCTTAAATGAGGACGTGTAACATGTGGAACACTGGTATTGCAGCAGTTTCAAAATATTCCACAATATTGTTTTAATTTTTCCTATCAGTATTGACTTGTTTCTCTGCCACTACCAGATGGAGGTGACCTTAAAGTAGGTTGTGAGTCTGATAGCTTCTGACCGATGGAAGACTCTCCAAGTAATTGTTGTCCATTATTAAGTAATCCTCTAAATCCTGGCAGTGAAATGTAAGAATCAACATTGGAAATATTAACATGTTGGATGTGTAGGAACTGTTTTGGGGTGGCTTTTGGGTCATACAAACTGTGAGCCAGCTTTAGAAAGTTTTACATTCATTCAAACTGGAGTTTAACACAGACAGTAGTTGCAAAGAGGTGAGAGCTTTATTCCTTTTATTTGGGTGCTGAATTTGTTTTGTCTGTAATCTCTAGTATTAACAGGGGTTTTCTTTAACAGCTAACAGGTTCAGTTATGCATTTTGGCAGGTTATTTTTGTTTCACTCACTAATCTGTTCAGTTCTCTACTAAAGTCCATTTTATTCTGTGCTTAGTTTTCTACCAGCACCAACTCAGTTGTCCCAGGATCAGCTGGAGGCTGGGGACAGGCTTCAAGCCCAGACATCCTACTCCACTGACTTGGTTTCGTCCCGTCGAGAACCCCCTCTTTACGGGCACAGACAGGGCTGGGTCCCTCGTGCCCTGGAGGTACTTTTTCTTAACGTATCACAAACATTTATTTTTGTTTTAGGTGCTCCCCAGGTATCTGGGTTAAACACACATAGGTGCTCTTGTAAATTTGAGTATCGCGAAAAAGTTGAATATCCTTTGTCAGATATTACAGAAAGAGAAAATATATAATTTTTTTTTCTTAGATGCACCTGTAGACCTTATTAATCTGTTTTTTGTTTGCTGTCAAATTTGTCTCTGTAGGATTTTGGAGATGGAGGAGCATTCCCAGAGATCCATGTGGCCCAGTTTCCCCTGGAGATGGGCAGGAAGAAAAGAACGTCCAACGCTTTGGCTGTCCAGGTGGATGCAGAAGGAAAAATCAAGTATGATGCTATAGCCAGACAAGGACAAAGCAAGGATAAGGTATGTTTGCTGATGCACAATTGTCACCTGTGTTAAAACAATTATAAGGCTCGCAGAGCTGAAGGTGAAGATCCTACTAAATGAAGATGGATTTGATAATGGCTCGATGCGTTGTAAAGGTTCAAGGCCTTCTCCCAGTCAGATAAAGATTTGACAAAACATAATGGAGTAATGTAAGGACTTAAGATGTGCACTAGTTTCTGCAGACTTATTTGTAACTTTGTCACAGTCAATGGGCATGAGAAGTTCTTTCTCAATGGATATGAGCATGAAGGCCTGTAAGTGCTCCTGACTGGGTGTACTTTGTCGCCTATTTTTCATGAATTTAAGAGTAGAGAAGCATCTTTCACATGCAACCTGAGATAATGAGAGGGTTAACAAAAATTTGTATGCCAGACCAAAAAGGGCAATCAAATATTTTTGATTTCTGCCAGTCTGGATCCAGATCACCTCCAAAATTCAGTGGAGTCTTCCATGCCCTAATATCTATCTGTGGTGCAAATTTGGTGAGAATCTGTGAAGTAGTTTTGACACAATCCTTCAAAGCCCATATAAAGTGAAATCTCGATCCAAGATCCGGATCACCTTTAAAATTTAACGGATTCTTCCATGGCATAATATCTATCTGTGGTGAAAATTCTGTCAATCTGTGCAGTAGTTTTGACGTAATCCTGCTAATAGTCAGACAGACAGACAGACAAATAAATAAATGCCAATGATTTTATTGCATCCTTGCGGACGTAATAACTGGGTTGTAGGCAGTGGTGGGCACAGTTCCGCTAATCTGTTAACCGCAAGTTAGCGAAGCTGACTTTTTTGTTAGCTGATTAGCTTTTCAGCTATCTTTGAAAACCATCAGCGGACCAATTAACTTCTGCTAAATTTAGTTACAATAACTTTTAGGCTGCTAACATATTTTTGCGGGCATAGTGAATAAAGCTTAGCAGTTAAAAACATCTGTAAAGGCTGAAATCATACATTTTAGTGCCTGCCTGTTACATGCTTTGTAGCAGAGAGACAGCTATGAGAGGTAGAGCTCAATCCTCTGCCAGCAGAGGAGAGCTGACTACCAGAGAGAAAGGAAGAGAGGGGAAAAAAAAGATAATTTATTTTCACAGCCATACAGACTTGCAGATGTATCACAGTAGTCATGCACAGCAAGACAATTTTGAATTATGGTTAAAATTTTAAATGGGCTAATTCCGGACAAGTTGTTGAAATTAACGTCATTTCTGTCATTTTACAAAGTGAAAATATCAGCTGTATGTTTTAAGGTAATGCATTAATTTTGAAGGTTTCAGTGTTTACAGACACATGCCGAAAGGCATTATGGGAAATTTTTTTTCCTGTCAGCTTGTGTCAGTAGCTGCCAGTGTACTGGAGTCAATGCTAAAAGTTGTCAGTTTAGCTTTTAGCTGTAACTTCTGCTAATTTCTTTTTTTTTTAGGGGTTTATAGTGCAGCTTTATAAAAGTTAGCTTTTCAGTTAGCGGATTAACGGTTATCGAAGCTAACTTTATGATTA
The DNA here is from genome assembly GCF_902500255.1 of Thalassophryne amazonica. Lineage (NCBI taxonomy): Eukaryota > Metazoa > Chordata > Actinopteri > Batrachoidiformes > Batrachoididae > Thalassophryne > Thalassophryne amazonica. The sequence continues at coordinate 138,117,091 of NC_047104.1, forward strand.
GCTGTGCCCACCACTGGTAGTAGGCATGTGGAGATTAATTGGTATGTAGATACAAACGTGCGCGATGTGAGTGCATTGATTAATTCAGTGTGCACCAATTCATTTGAATTGTTGCATGGCTCGCTGCCTGCTTGCATCAATTTTTGGATCCCCCCCCGATGCACATTGAATGCACCATGGTTGGAAGCTAGAAAGCACATTTCTGCCACAACAAAAATGTTGACATCAGTAGCTTGTTGTTTAATGATTTCCTTATCGGTCCTTTAGTTCAGGACACCGGAGTGGCCGTTGTTTTTGAGGATGTTTATCTGGAAATTATCATTTCTCTACATTGATTACAGACTGCATTGGGGCTGCTTGAAGCAATGAAGCAGCCCTTCGACCTGCTGTTCCCTGGTTCTGAGAACCATTAACCCCTCTCATTAACCCCCTTCCTCATTAACCCCTCTCAAAGCCATTTAAAGATGTCAGTCGTGAGTCACCTTTTGTGTCGATTAAAGTCACGAACTGGGACTTTTGTCTTGTTGTGGACAAGAAACGGCCAACGTTCCACACCAGAGATTTGCACAATGGTTCTCTGGCGTGAGCACCAGCCGATATGAGGAGCTCAGCCTGAAGCTGTCTATTGGTTAAAGATAATAATAATAATCATCCTCTGTTTTGTGGGACTAAGTGCGCAGCTCCAAAGAGCCGCTCAGATTTCGGTCTGAATTAATAACTTCAGAGCAAATTGCTGTTTTAAATCAAATGACACCTCTTTCCAAATGTTATAATACACACAAACTACACCCGACCAAACCCGTTTTTCCTCCAAAATGAGACGTCCTCCAATTCTTATGAATTACATCTTGACGTGTAGCACAGCCGGCTGCGAGAGCTCAGCTCAGAGGCTGTGGAGTTACATATGTGTCAGTAATATCTGAAGGGAAGTGCTTTTGACAAACTACAGATTTTATTTATTTCCATTTCTGTCCAGAGATCTAGGATCCATCGTGTACAGATTTTGTTTATTTTTATTTATGTCCAGAAATCAAGGATCCAGTGACTAATTACATATTTATTTACTTTAAGACACAATAAAATGCTAACATAGAAAACCTCTAAAGCCTACTTTTAGTACACAGAAAATTCACAAGCGGTATTGATAAGGAATCGGATTAATAAGCGAAATCGATAATGGCATTGATATCGATAAAAGCTTATCAATACCCATCATTAATCGTATCGAACCAAATTAAATCACATTGAATTGGGAACAGGGTTGAATCATATCGCTATATGTATTGTATCGCAGGTAGTGTATTGAATCGTTGTCAGTGATGAGATTTACATGCCTACTGGGAAGGCATCTCTGAAAAGGCTATATTGTGTGAGTATATGGTGAACACAGATAATACAGCTTCTGCAAGAAGAAGAAGTCCTCAATTTCTGTCTCTGGTTCACCTGAGCCTTCCTGGCCATCTCACTACCTGCCCTGACAGTGGCTTATCACTGAAAAGTTTTTAGGGTCAAGCCAAGCCAAATCTGAGACAGGTTTGGCATTGGCTGCAAACCTCAGATGTTTATTTGACTCAGTGCCCAGATGTTGTGGACATTTAGTGCCAGACTGTCTTGTATTTCTGTGTGAAGACAACATGATTTTTGATTTTTGGTCTGCTCGCTGATTGTGAAGGCATCATGTTTTCATTTCATAAACTCACACATCACTTTTTTTTTTTTTTTTGGCAGGTAATCTTCAGCAAGTACACTGATTTGCTGCCGAAAGAAGTTCTGAATGATGAAGCTTCAGAACTCCAGAAGCCAGATGAGGATGCAGTCAGAGAGGTGAGTTGTGCCGTTATGTGATGTTTAAAACGAAGGCATACAGAGAATGTTGTCTTTCAGCTGAGCCCAGTTGTCCAGGGTCACCACAGCACAGACAGACAACCTGTTTGTTTATTTGTGTGATCATGGGGGTTGAAAATGGTTTTGTTGAACTCAGACATGTTGTGTTAGAACGATGTTTTTTAGACTACAGTTACCCCCCCCCCCCCCCCCCCCCCCCCCCCCCGTGGATTGATATATCTATTTTTTTTTTTTTTTTTTTATTTTTTTTTTTTTTTTTTGGAAAATAAAGACCAGTCCTCTGTTTACAAACTGTTTTCCATCGGAAAAATGGTAAAAATCTTGTAATATTTAACTTTATATTGGGTATGTTTCTCCTGCCACTATGGGCACGGCCATCTTATGACCAATGATGGAACGTTTTAGATGTTATGTATGCTTTGAGAACTCTGTTTGGCTAGTTTTGTACCACGTAGTCTTCAATGACTGGGGGGGGGGGGGGTTTGCATGTGTCAGTGCCACAGAGGCCAGTATGAGAACAAGAATGTGCAGGCCACATGTGGCCTACTTAAGGCGAATGTCCCTTCATGGAGAGCGACATGACACCTAACTGGGCAAAATATTAATGAAGTGTGACATGTTTTCACATGCATTTTCAATGCGGACGTAAATACGCGAGTGAACACACACGGGAAAAAAGCTTGCAAAATATGTTAAAATGTCATTCTTACCTGAATATCCATCCAGTAAAATTAATTCACATTATATTATGTACATAAAGTATAAAACTTACCCTCACACCCACACATTATGAAATATTACTGTTGAAAGTGTACACGGAGCCGATCTGTTCCAGCTGAAATTTCATTACAGTAAAAATCCAGCAATCATTTTGTTACTCATACACACAATCCAGACTGTGCACACAGGCCACATTCATTTATTTCACGTGGTAAATCCATTGTTGTATCTTCCTGAATTCATTCAGCTTTGAGTAAAATTCTATTCCAGGTGGTTTACACTAAAAAGTCAGTAATCAGTTCGTTCTTGCGTGTGGACACTGCATAGTTTTACACATAGCAGCTCATTTATTTAAGGTGCAAAATTGATTGTTGAACATTTTTAATCACTAACAACAAGTATTTTCACTAAACATCAGTCTAGCAGGGGATATATCAACTAGACATAAGTGAAAAGTTAATGGTTCGTGTCCTCGGACCAGTGGATTTCTCCATGTAGGCATGGCAGGCAACATATACCAAATTATCACAAAGTAACAAGAATAACAGAAACTGCTCATTTATGGAAGGAAATGTTGTCTCCCTTCTTCCTCCATTTGTGACATTGCCAACATGCGCAGCTTTCTGGCATATTCCGCCTGTTCCTTGAGCAGACTCATAGAACGTCTCTGCAAGCTGCGCACTGAATTGCCCTGGTCCAAAATCAGGACCACGTCTCCTTGCTGGGACATGTCTCAGTGCGACTGCTGACTGAAAACAATGTACAGGGCATCCAGAAAGTATTCAGTGCTTCAGTTTTTCCACATTTTGTTATGTGTGTTGAGGTAAACATTTAAAATATTTTGCTACAAGTGGCAACTGCAGGACCTACTAAGATATGTGGGATGATATCCATCTGGTGGGCTTTGAAATGGAGGAGTCTGAGAACCCCTCTGCATTGTCAACAGGTATCTCAGGCTCACTAGTGTTTTGCCCCTTAAGCCCCGTTTACACACAGACGGTAAGAGGTCCCGGAAGAGTTTTTGGCCGTCTTAAGAATCACACGCCGTTGTTAACGCCGACACTAGGGGGCGTAGTTTAGTTCCGGCTTTACCGGGAATCGCCGTTTCATCCTGCCGCTTCCTGTAGTGCCGCAGTTCTCGTCGCGCCACAATGACCAATCAGGGACTGAATATGTAGTGACGTGGAGATGTTCGGAGTTTGAAGATGTGAACATGTCCTGTATCTGGTAGCAGCCTGTAAGCAGGACTTATGTCTCTTTTGTCCTTTATTTTACAATCATGACAGAGTTTTTGGAATGAGCAGCAGCACCACAGCAGCGTGGAGCGGAGGTTCTTTTAAATTTTATTTTACTTGCGTGCGCGCGCGACTCATCCTGGAGATTATTTTACTTATTAGCTACACAGCTGTATAATGAAGGAAATGGTGACTGGCTTCTAAACACAATTATGACAGTTTTTTGGCGGATAGAGCGGAGGAGCACCCCCAAACAGCAGCCGGGAGCGGACTTTCTTGTTTTTTCTTTTTTTTTTCTTTTTTTTTTTACACGCGCGCGCGAATCGTCTGTAGAGAATATTTTATTAATTAACTACACAGATGTATGTATGTATGTGACTGCCTTCTAAACACAATTATGACAGAGTTTTTTGGGGGAAAGAGTGAGCTGCAGCAAGCAACGGAGTTTATTTTTTAATTGTTTACATGTGCGCGCGTGAACGGGACAGTTGATCCTCAAACTGGCTCCTGCAGAGGCGGAAGGACCGCTGAAAGCAGCCATCATCCAGACAGCTCCTGGAGCAAATAATAATGATACTCTCTGTATTGGGAGCTTTCCACAGCAACTCGCTCCGTGTGATCAAGGTCCGTCATGTTAATTTTGACTGACAACCGGAGCCGGCGAGCTCCACCCCTTTCCTCCGCGAAAACAGCTGGAACTACCGCGAACTTCAGTCTACGTACTACTCGCTGACAAAACCGCCTGTGTGTAAACCAGCCTTTAACCTGTACTCTTTGCCTGAATGGGGCAGGAAAGAGTGGTCAGCCTTCACCTGCAGAAGAGTTTCAGCTGTGGGCTCTCTTCAACCACAACCACCTTGAGCTGGTTTCAGCTGCCAGGGAAACTTACCTAATGGCCATCCTCAACTGCTTTGGCTCTAAGCCTGTTTTCTGCTAGAATAAGTGCTGCTGGGAAACCCTGGCAGCCAACCTCAATGGGGAAAAATGGCTGTGTGCCATGCCATTCTTTGGCAAGAGCATTGTCGATCAAGTCAAGGTACTTGGCTTTTTTCAGTTTGTATGAAATAGCCAGCCAGTTTTCCCAAGGCACAGTAAGTTCTACTAAGATGGCCTTTGTGCTCCTGGACATCAGTACCATGTCGGGACGAAATGAGGTTGCTGCGACATCTTGCAGAAAGTCCTTTTGAAGTCCACCTGCATCTCCCAGTTAGTCACATGCTGCAGAACGGATGGTGGGTTCTTAGCAGCTGCCTTTATCTTGGGAACCTGGTTACCTTGGTGTTGGGAATTGATGGCCGCAGGAGGTCATGTTTCCATCTGTAATGGCCTTCTGCGAATGCTGTTAAGATGCGGTTCAGTGTACAAAAAGTTGCAGCACATTATTTGCATGATGGATATTTTTCCTTCCCCCATATTTTTAGGTTACTTTGTGTTGGCAAAAGGTCAGCTACCACTCGCAGCAGGAAGGACAGCTTGCCTTGGTCAGAGCTCCTTCCAAGACAAGTGCTTGTTCCCACTGCATCCATTGTCCCTGAGACGCAAGCTCCACCATTTTCACTTGGCGATCCTCTTCTGTAACTTCTTGGACCCTCTGGATCATGAGCTGTCTCTTGCCTTCATTGCTGGCCTTATTCCAACTCTTGGTGTTGTAATTCCCAAGGCCCAACGAATCTTGGCACACAACGCCGACAATGTCTTGGTGCCTCTAATATGCTTCTGTGTCTGACACTGCTTCTTGGGGCTTCCATTTTCTGCCACATCTGATGGACTTAGTGGCATGTCTCACTGTCCCATTATTGGACAGGATCAGTGTGCTGACTGCTCTTGCCTTACTGTTTTTGAATTCTGCCACTGATGAAACTGGTAAGCAGAGCTTGGAGGACTTGCTATACAGATTCACTAAGCTAAAAGATGAGGGAGACACCCAGCCATTTTCACAGAAATTTGCTGCACAGCCTTTGCTGTGCTTCATTGCTGTGCTTCATTGCTTCCACTTGTGACATGAGAAAGTCATAGAGCAGGAATGGCCATTGCAGTCGGGGTATAATGTCATACTGAAAGCACCACACCTTGAACCGTCCAAGCAGCTGACTGTCGTCACTTGTCTTGAGCCAGGTGCTAATGTCATCCTTTTTGACTGAGTAGTCAGGAAAATCTAAAGTATCTACAGTCTAGTTTCAAGAAACTTCCAAAATGTCTTTTCTGTACTCAATTTGGGTTCCATTGGGTTTGTTAGGAAACTGCAGTGGTAACTCAATTCTGAGGAAGAAGAAACCTCCAACTAAAATGAGACACTGACAACCACTTAGAGGAAAAATGGTGAAATATATTGAACTCATCATGTAGAATGCCAAGCAAATATGGGTATAAACAAACTCATGTTACCCTTCGTTTCATTTGGTTCAGGTCGAATATACAACATCATGCTTCATGCAGTCCCATTAAGTGCACCAAGTAGTACTATCCATTTCAGTTGAGTGCACCTAATATTCACTGTTTGGATGGTATTTCAATATTAATTTCAATATTAGTTCAGTTGTCCAGTAATCACAGTTTCCTGATGCATCTGTTTTTTTCTGTGTCGTACCAAGCCTGACCCCCCCCCCCCCCCCCCTCCCCTCCAAAAAAAAAAAAAAAAAAAGTCTCCTCTTTGGAGACTGGTGAGGCCACAGCAGTTGAATGCATTACTTACTGTTTGTTTTTTTCTTCAAGAATTGTTCAGTTGCTCTCCACAAGTGTTCATTGGCTCTTGGACAAGTCTTCTGACAATTCTTTGCACTCCTCTGTCAGAAATCCTGCGACGAGCACCTGGTCATGGCTAGTTTATGGTGAAATTATGTTCTTTCAACTTAGGGATTATGGCCCCAGCACTGCTCACTGGAACATTCAGAAGCTTAGAAATCCTCCTGTAAAAAAAAATAAAAAAAAATGCCTTCAGTATGTTTTGCAAGGTTGTGAAGCTTTTGGGAGAGCTCTTTGCTGGTACCCATCATGAGATTTTTCTTGTGTGACACTTTGATAATGAGACCCCTTTTTTATAGCCCATCATTTGGGACTGAACCATAAATTTGCACTGACAAGGGGCAGGATTGCTTTCTAATTACTAATAGATTTCAGCTGGTCTCTTAGCTTCCCATGCCTTTTTGCACCTTTCCTTCTTCATGTGTTAAATACTTTTTTCCTGTGTCATTTCACATTAGTGCACACCACTTGATTTCTGTACTTGTTTTAGTTTCTTTTATGCGTGTATTACTTGAGTTATTACTGACATCTGGTGAAAATTTTATGTCAGTAGCACCTTTTTAGAAATATATTAACAAAGAAAAATGATGCCTTCTATACTTATTTTACCTCCTGTGTGTTATTAAACACCTTTATTAACCCATTGGGAAGACATTTCTTGATAAGGAATTTTTTCCCTGGTTGGCCTAATATCTGTTAACATTCCCAAAGTATAACTGAGTTTAGGGTGGGCATTTTAAGCAACTTTTGATTACCAAAAAAAGGTGAGTTTTGGGGGGGGGCGTTCCATCTTGCAGTTAGGGTAAGTCCAGGACCAGCCAAACAAATTTAAAAAAATAAACAACCCACAAAACTTGTAGTCCTGTAAATACAGTAAATCTTTGTTGCTTTTCTTTTGCACTTGGTGTTTTGATTAACTTTGTCTTCTTGTAGCTGACAGAAAAGACTCGTGCAGCTCTGAACAAACAGGTAACTCAAAAGATTGCTGCGGCCATGCCTGTGAGGGCTGCAGACAAACAGGCGCCTGCACAGTACATCAGGTACTACTATTTTCAGCATCACTTTCTAAGCATTTGATGACGAACATTAGTTTAGACAAATGATGCAAAATATGAACCAGTCTCTGCTTCCATCCGAGAACCTAAATCCAGAACCATCTTATTCGAACCAAATCCTCTGTTTTGTTCAGTGAACTTCGTTTTTATAATTTGTGTAAAGTTGAACATGTTTGATGGTACAAATCTTGTGCTGCTGCTGTTATTATATTTTTCCCCTTCCTTCTTCAAAGGTACACGCCATCCCAACAGGGAATGGCATTTAACTCGGGGGCTAAGCAGAGGGTGATCCGTATGGTGGAAATGCAGAAAGACCCCATGGAGCCTCCACGTTTTAAGTATGTAAACATTTTCATCATCACATGTTAAAAAAATAAAAAAACATTTGTGAGGCTTCATAGAATATTCACCGATTTTAAGGAATTAATCTGTTTAAAATCAATACCTTAAATTATAACTTGTTACTTGCAGATTTTTATATACAAGGAGTTTCCATGTTATGATTTGTGGAAATCCTTAAACTTTTTTTTCTTTTATTTTTCATGTTGAAGGCCGTGAAGTGTTTGTTTGCCCATCTCACCCACTTTCTATTGGACTTGTATGTCTGTGAGATCAAACCAGCCGTGTACTACACGATGATATGATGCAAAACTGCTGTATCATAAATGCATCCACAGAACGCAACAGTAGAGAAGCTTGAATCTTCGACTGGACTGGGTTGCTTGACGCGAGGACGTTTCGCTTCAAATCGCAGAAGCTTCCTCAGCTAAAATTCTTGCTCTGGTAGTCTGACTTCTGTCTTGACTCTTGTAGAGAAGGAAAAAACAGAAGCAAACAAAAGCTGGAGTTTTTTAAAACCTAACCAGACCCCTCCTACCGAGAGGCTGACTGCTATAGGCTAGTGACTAAACAATAGCGCTAATTAGCACCTATTGTGCTCTAGTTAGCACCCTCCTAATGACAGGGCAGCTGTCCCTCCTAATGATGGGATGGAAGCCTCTCCTGATGACGTGAATGACTCATTACCATGAACAAAAGACTGAAACTGCTTTGACCTGAGTACCCCATTGTAAACAGGGGACAAAGCGTGTCTGAGACCCCTCGCCGGTTAAGGCTGGGTTTCAACTGTTTCACAAAGAATTCTTCCTTGACACCTCTCTCAAACCATTTCTTCTCTCTGCCTAAGATTTTTACTTCCTTGTCCTCAAACGTGTGGTTAGTGTCTTTCAGGTGGAGATGAACTGCAGACTGAGGTCCATTTGCGCCCTCTCTGCGGTGCTGGTATAGCCTTTTGTGTAAAGGTTGCTTAGTCTCGCCTATGTAGTGTTCATTACAGTTTTCCTGACATCTGATAGAATACACTACATTGCTTTGTTTGTAACTAGGGATCCTGTCCTTAGGGTGAACTAATTTCTGTCTCAAGGTGTTAACCGGTTTAAAGTAAACTGGGATTTTGTGCTGTCTGAAGAGCCTCTGTAGTTTTTCCCCTACTCCTGCTAAATAAGGGAGAGACACTCCTCTTCTTCTTGTCTCCGTCTCCTGTCTATCTGGTCTCTTTGTTTTCTGGGACTTCTGCACTTTGTCCAGGGACCATCGTGGGTACCCACATACTGTGAGGGCTTTCCGTACAAGTTGTTGTTTGAGCCAAAGAGCAGATATTGCTCAGTGTGAGTGGGTTTTCTGTAAACCCCTGTCTGGAGCTGCCTGTTCTCTCCAATCGTAACATCACAGTCCAAGAAGGCTAAATGGTTGTTTCTGGCATCCTCACGTGTGAACTTGATATTGGAATCCACCGAGTTAATGTGTTCTGTAAAGTCCTCAGCCTCCTGTTGCTTGATTTTTAACCCATGTGTCATCGACATATCTGAACCAGTGACTGGGAGAGATGCCCGTGAAAGACGTTAAGGCTGTCTTCTCCACTCGCTCCATGTACAGATTGGCCACAATGAGGGATACCGGAGACCCCATCGCACAACCATGGATCTGCCTGTAGTAATTCCCCCTAAACAGGATATACGTGGTGTTAAGACAGATTTGCAATTTGAAGCGAAACGTCCTCGCGTCAAGCAACCCAGTCCAGTTGAAGATTCAAGCTTCTCTACTATGGAAACCACCTGGACAACTGAGAGCCTACACAGAAACAGAACGCAACAGTGTTTTTCAGAAGAACCAAAGAATAACACATTGCACATTATGGTGTTAGTCCACAAGGAGGAGGGACCAGGAGCCACATGCTCAACACTTTTGGCTCACATCAGTGACCTAAAGACCTGGAGTGAAGAGACAGAAAATACATTAATGTTGTGTTGGGTCACTTGAACACACGACCTGTGAAAAGACTTTGTTTGTTTCAGAATCAACAAGAAGATCCCTCGAGGACCTCCTTCTCCTCCTGCTCCTGTCATGCATTCACCAAACAGAAAAGTACAACCGGCTTTCTGCATGAACACATTTAGTTAAAGCAGCTGACTGAAGTATCTCTTTAATCATGAGTCCTAATCATGTTATTGTGGTTTTCAGCCGATGTTGATCGTTTCTCTTTGTGTTGTAGATGACTGTGAAGGAGCAGCAGGAGTGGAAGATTCCTCCTTGTATTTCTAACTGGAAAAATGCCAAAGTAATGATACCGCACTCCTAAAACACACACTTAATTCAATTTTATAAGTACATTTGTTTATTCTGGTTGTATTGTTAAGTGATTACTGGGGAGTCTAATTTAGTGACGTTTGTCTTCATCCCTCACCGTTTGTGTGTTTGTTTTCTGTCAGGGCTACACCATTCCACTGGACAAACGTCTCGCTGCTGATGGCAGGGGCCTCCAGACGGTCCATATCAATGAGAACTTTGCCAAACTGGCTGAGGCGCTGTACATCGCTGACAGAAAGGTGCTGCACTACCGCCCCTGAAAGATGTCATCCACATTCACAGATGTATTTGAACTTTTTCACATCTGTAAATGTTTGTAGGCCAGAGAAGCAGTAGAGATGAGAGCCCAAGTAGAAAAGAAGATGGCCCAGAAGGAGAAGGAAAAGAAGGAGGAGAAACTGAGGGAGTTGGCCCAAATGGCCCGAGACCGCAGGGCCGGCATAAAAAGTCACGGAGACAAAGGTGACTACACAAAGACTTTTTTTATCATTGTGTACCAGCAAGCTATAAGGACAGAAATGTCAGGTGTGTTTGTTAATACTAACAAATATCTTTGTTTGTTTGTACACAGCGGGCGGTGAAGATGGTGAGGCCAGGGAGCGTGATGAGATCCGCCATGACAGAAGGAAAGAGAGGCAGCATGACAGGAACATTAACCGGGCTGCTCCTGATAAGAGGTGCCTGATGTGCACGTGTCCACATGTACAGCTCTCAACATTGATTTTATTGTCAACTTTAGAGAGAATTGTGATTCTTTACCCCCCTCCCTCACCAAACCTACAGGCATAAATAAGACCCAGCTGTTTCCATAGTAGCAGTTAACAGCCATATAGCTTGAAGTTGCCAAACATTTATGATTTAAAGCTGGGTTGTTGGGTTCTGGGTCAGCTTTTTACGTGTGAAGCACCTGTACATTGTTGAGTTTCTAGCTTCCTGTGTTTTGTCTCAGGTCAAAGCTGCAGAGAGACCAAGACAGGGACGTCAGTGAACTCATCGCTCTGGGACTGCCAAACCCTCGGAGCTCCAGTGAGGCCCAGTATGACCAGCGACTGTTCAATCAGAGCAAGGTTGGAACTGCACCATTCTGACCTTCTTAAGCTAAACTGAACATGGATCAGTTTTGTTGTTTTGCTCTGGTTATGTTGTCAAACTCATTATCCAGAGTTAATGCAGCCAAGCTTCTGTTGAAACGCGTCAACTTCACGACTCCTCTGTTGAAGTGAGTTCAGAGGTTTTCTGTCTGTACAGGGGATGGACAGCGGTTTTGCTGGCGGTGAGGATGAGACGTATAACGTGTACGATCAGCCATTCAACAGTGGCAGAGACATGGCCCAAAACATCTATCGTCCCAGCAAGAATCTCAACAAGGATGCCTACGCCGACGACTTTGACGCACTCACTCGTGAAACAAGGTGACTTTTAGTCAACAGTGTGTGGGTGTGGGTGTGTGTGTGTGTGTGCTATATATATGAACCTATTTTGTATTGTCAGAATATTTAATTAAATGTCCAAATTTACTGAATACATACCTGCCAACATTTGAACATACTAATGTGGGACACCCACATGTGGCCGCAAGCGCCAAGGGCTTGAAGCGTAACTAGGGGGGGTCTGGGTGCATGCCCGGATCCACACAAGTGTGGGACTAATGGTTGTCCCACACATACCCATGCGGTACATGGGGGGTAAATACCGGGACTTTCCACCCAATGCTGGACAGTTGGCAACAACAAAACAAAGTGCTTTCTTACAGTGAAATGAAAAATAGACACACCCTGATGAATTTACAGTAAATCATCAATTTTATAACCAGTATTCTTTAGGCAGCTGTAATTGGAGAAACCGTGCACAGTGCTACTTTTGTCACATCACAAGTCGGCTTCATGGTGGAGTTGTATGAGAAGGATTTTCATACAAGAAAACAGAGCTACTCTCAGCTTGAGTCTCCCGTGTGCTTTCTGGCAAACGAGCTGAAATTTTTCTTCTCCCTCACATCCACAGAACTCAACTTTATAGAGCGCTTTAGAACAGCCACAACTGAAACAAAGTGCTGTACACGGGGGTCATAAAGAATCCAGCACCAGAAGCCTATAACTCCTTCAGAGGTGTGTGGTTGTCTTGATGGCTCTTTCAAAGTCCTCAGTTTTTGAGAACTGCCTGCTCCAGACAGATGTACCATCTAGTACATATAGTTGTTAATGAGTGATGGAAATGAAATCCCAAAATATTCAGTGACTAGGAAGTGTTTGTGTGTTCCTCTGGTTTGTTTAAAGAAAACTAGCTGTAAAAGTGATGATTAACTGTATTTGATCAAAGTGTACCGCTAACTGTTACCTATACGTTTTATGTCTGTAAATTTTATTTTTCAATTCAGTACGTTTGTGTGGTGTCAACAAAAATCACCCCAGTGTGCTTCACACAAGTCAGGATTAAAGCTTATTTAACCCATGGGAAAGCACCCGGGTGACTGTGGATAATCTCCCTCAGGTGATCTCTTGTTTATAGGAAGAAACCTGAAGCAGGCTCTCAGGACGCTCCACTTTTCTGGTGTATGCCCACGGGGAGAGGTGGCGGGGTGGGGTAGCATTGCTTATTGCTCCCCAGCTCAGTCGCCATGTGTTGGAGTTCACCCCGGTGAAAGACAGGGTTGCGTCCCTACACCTTCGGGTCGGGGACAGGTCTCTCACTGTTGTCTCGGCCTACGGGCCAAGCGGCAGTGCAGAGTACCCGACCTTCTTGGAGTCCCTGGGAGGGGTACTAGATACGACGTCTGTCAATAAAGTAACGGTCCTTTTTATTTTTTTCAAAAACTATATGGATTTGAGTCATATGTTTTTACGTCAGACAAGCTTGAACCCTCGTGCGCATGCGTGAGATTTCCACGCCTGTCGGTGACGTCATTCGCCTGTGAGCACGCCTTGTGGAAGGAGTGGTCCCGCCCCCTCGTCGGATTTTCATTGTCTGGAAATGGCGGAATGATTTGGACTTCTTTTCCTTCAGAATTTTTTCAGAAGCTGTTAGAGACTGGCACCTGGAAACCATTTGAAAAATTTATCTGGCTTTCGGTGAAAATTTTACGGGCTTCACAGAGAATAAGGACTGTTACTACAGCTTTAAGGATGCTCGGCGCGCCGTGCTCCGAGCTGCGACGACGAGGCAGAAAACGCCAGATCATTTCTAAGCTGATGGTTCGGTGGATATGAGACCGTCGTGTGCACTTTCTCTGGTTATCACAAGAGCTGGACATCAGCCATTTTCCGGCAGATTTCACTTTTAACAAGAGATTTTGTCATGGAAAGCCGCGCGGAGTCTTCGTGCATAACGGCCGATTCGCTGTTTGAGCGAGACAAAGAACACCTCCGTTTCGGCGTGTCATGGGACAAGTTGGGACATGCCTATCTTGGCTTTCAATGCTTACTAGTCCAGTAAGTATCAGAGAAATTGTGGAGAGCTGGGCTTGTCCTAACTTGTCCATCACCCAGTCCAAAGTCACCGAGGTGGTCAGAAAGCTCCCCGGTGGCAAGGCTCCTGGGGTGGATGAAATACATCCTAAGTACCTTAAGTCTCTGGATGTTGTGGGACTGTCATGGTTGACACGCCTCTGCAACATCGCATGGCGGTCGGGGACAGTGCCTCTGGATTGGGATACTGGGGTGACGGTCCCTCTGTTTAAGAAGAGGCACCGGAGGGTGTGTTCCAACTATAGGGGGATCACGCTCCTCAGCCTCAAAGGGAAGGTCTATTCCAGAGTACTGGAGAGGAGAATTCGACCGATAGTCGAACCTCAGATTCAGGAGGAGCAGTGTGGTTTTCGTCCTGGTCGCGGCACACTGGACCAGCTCTACACCCTCCATCAGGTACTTGAGGGTACATGGGAGTTTGCCCAACCAGTCCACATGTGATTTGTGGATCTGGAGAAGGCGTTTGACCGTGTCCCTCGGGGTACCCTGTGGGGGGTGCTCCAGGAGTACAGGGTCCGGGGTCCTATGCTAAGGGCTATCCGGTCCCTGTACGACCGCAGCAGGAGCTTCGTTCGCATTGCCGGTAGTAAGCCAACCTGTTTCCACTGCACGTTGGCCTCCACCTGGGCTGCCCTTTTGTCACCGGTTCTGTTCATTATTTTTATGGACAAAATTTCTAGGCGCAGCCAGGGTGTAGAGGGGGTCCGGTTTGGGAACTACAGAATCTCATCTCTGCTGTTTGCGGACGATGTGGTTCTGTTGGCTTCGTCAAATCAGGACCTTCAGTGTGCACTGGGGCGGTTTGCAGCCGAGTGTGAAGCTTCCGGGATGAAGATCAGCACCTCCAAATCCGAGGCCATGGTTCTCGACCGAAAAAGGTGCTTTGCCCTCTTCAGGTCGATGGAGTGTCCTTGCCTCAAGTGGAGGAGTTTAAGTATCTCGGGGTCTTGTTCAAAAGTGAAGGACGGATGGAGCGTGAGATCGACAGATGGATCGGTGCAGCGTCTGCAGTGATGTGGTCGCTGTATCGGACCCTCGTGGTGAAGAGAGAGCTGAGCAGCGTGGCAAAGCTCTCGATTTACTGATCAATCTACGTTCCAACCCTCACCTATGGTCATGAGATTTGGCTCATGACTGAAAGAACGAGATCGCGAGTACAAGCGGCCGAGATGAGTTTCCTCCGTAGGGTGGCTGGGCGCCCCCTTAGAGATAGGGTGAGGAGCTCGGAGTCGAGCCGCTGCTTCTCCACGTTGAAAGGAGCCAACTGAGGTGGCTCGGGCATCTTTTCCGGATACCCCCTGGACGCCTCGCTGGAGAGGTGTTCCGGGCACGTCCCATTGGGAGGAGGCCTCGGGGAAGACCCAGGACATGCTGGAGGGACTACGTCTCTTGGCTGGCTTGGGAACGCCTTGGGGTTCCCCTGGAGGAGCTGGGGGAGGTGTATATGGATCGGGAGGTCTGGGCGGCTTTGCTTGAGCTGCTGCCCCCGTGACCCGACTCTGGATAAAGTAGAAGAAGATGGATGGATGGACCTGAAGCAGACCAGACTTGGTGGAGCAATCATCTGCTTTGGCCAGAAGGAATTGTAGCTTAGCAACAAAATACAGTTCAGTGTTCACAGTGATCAACGGCTGAAAAGCAGTGATGAAGTGAAGAGCAGAGTCCCAGAGTAAAGGACAACAATTGACCAGTGATTGTTTTGGTTTCAGATCAGTCATCAAAATAGGACACTCCCCAGTATTCAGTATATGAAAGAGACATTTTATTAAATATTCTGACTATTCATGGCACTAGTGGGTGTCAGTGATAACATTTTGTCTCCAATTTGAGTGAACACCATGGCACAATCATCCTTGCTAATTCCCCAACTTGACACAGGCAATGAACACAAACCAACACCAGACAGTACGCCATTCTGACCAGGGCCCGGTTTCATAAAGCAGTCTAACCTTTTAGTCTACTAAACTTTGTCGACTACAGTTAGTCACCCAACATTATCCATCTAATCACCATTTCACATCGACAACTAAACTTGTAGATTAGCTGTCTTACGTTAGTCAACAATTGACGAGTGCCATTGCCAAGAATCGCCTCCAGTGCGAGAGAGCTTTACTCGCTTCCGGTCGTTGTTATAAACTATCCAGCCTTTGTTTTGTTAACTAGCTTTTTTAAAATTTACAGATACGTACGACATGCTTAGCTCTTAGCCTAGCAGTTCTTCTACATACTTGCAGCACTTCTGTCAAGTCTTTGTGTGCACAGAATGCTGCTCAGCGTAACACTGACACCTGGTGGCTAATGTGAGAACTGTCACAAACGCGTCACATTACCGTCGTCTTCTACAACCACGGCCAAAAGCTAGAGGAAGCTCTCCTTTTGGAGGAATACAAGCCACGTAGGGATGCTCTTGAGTCTTCCATCAAGTGGCAATACATGATAGTTGCTATTTTGAGGTAAGATGCTGAAGTTTTCTTGACTAAAATAAGATTAGTCTCCTCTGTACCAGGCTAAAAACTTTAGTAACGCAAAACTTTAGCTAACTAAGTGCTTAGTGCAATGACGAACGTCACAAAAATGAGTCAACTAATGGCCCAGTCACACGGCACTTAACGAAGGGTGACCGAAGCCCTGACGAAACAAGAAATCTGGACTTTCGTTGACTGTCGTTGGCATCGTTTAACCTTCGCGCAGCTTCGTTCCTGCAGCAGGCGCTTCGTCAGGATTTTTAAACTGTTGAAAAATTTGAACGAAAGGCAACGAAAACCTCAGTTTGTGTGTTTCGTTTTGCTGTCGTTCTTGACGTTTTTTAATCGTTTGTGTAGTTTTTGTAACGTTATTGTTTAATTTGACTTCGTTGGAGCAGCTGAACGTTTTCACACAGTGCAGAAGCCGGTTTGTGAGCGCTGAGGCTGCTGCTGCGTTCATGTACCATCGGACATTACAGAGCAAACTCAGCCTGCTTGCTTGGATTTTTTTTTTTTATCTGTGTGGGGGGTCAGCTTCAATGGGCTCAGGCACATTACATAGGCCAGAATTAATCTTTTGTGTGGATATAATTAAGTATTTTGCCACAAGCAACTGTTGAATTTGAAACAACGAAAAAGTTGTGTAATTTCCGACGGTACTTGAATGCAGCATCAGCAGCAGCAGGAGCTCCTGCGTGCGCTTATTATTTTGTATTAAATATAACAATCTGAGTGTAGGAATGACAATCCAGTCCTTCTGTACATGTGGCAACAGGCAGATGAATCAAAATGATATAAAGAGCTGTTCTGGAAGGAAGAATTCACGTTGTGGATCAGTGATCAGCTGGTGGAATAAGCGCACGAGTCAATGCGCGCATTCACACGCACTGATTAATTTACTGCTCTGATATATTCAATCATCTTTACACTTATATTTATATTTATTCTCCCTTTTGACAGTTTTCTGTTATAAATCAATATACGAGGTCTGTCCATAAAGTAACATTCCTTTTTATTTTTTTAAAAAACTATATGGATTTCATTCATATGTTTTTACGTCAGACATGCTTGAACCCTCGTGCGCATGCGTGAGTTTTTCCACGCCTGTCGGTGACGTCATTCGCCTGTGAGCACGCCTTGGGAAGGAGTGGTCCCGCCCCCTCGTCGGATTTTCATTGTCTGGAAATGGAGGAAATGGCGGAATGAAAAGGACTTTTTTTCCATCAGAATTTTTTCAGAAGCTGTTAGAGACTGGCACCTGGAAACCATTCGAAAAATTTATCTGGCTTTCGATGAAAATTTTACGGGCTTCACAGAAAATAAGGACTTTAACTACAGCTTTAAGGACTCCTTTAAGGACGGTCGGTGCGCCGCGCTCCGAGCTACGACGTCGCGGCACAAACCACTGGATCATTTCTAAGCTGAGGGCTCTGTGGATACGAGACCATCGTGTGCTCTTTCTCTGGTTATCACAAGAGCTGGGCATCAGCCATTTTCCGGCAGATGCCTATCTCTCCACAAGTTCTCTTATACTCACTCGACTGGTAAGCACTGAAAGCCGAGATAGGCACGTCCAAACTTGTCCTCTAACACTCCGAAACGGAGGTGTTCCTTTGTCTCGCTTCATCAGCGAATCGGTCGTGACGCGCGAAGCCTCCGCACGGCTTTCCATGACAAAATCTCTTGTTAAAAGTGAAAACTGCCGGAAAATGGCTGATGTCCAGCTCTTGTGATAACCAGAGAAAGAGCACACGACGGTCTCGTATCCACAGAGCCATCAGCTTAGAAATGATCCAATGGTTTGTGCCGCGACATCGTAGCTCGGCGCACCGACCGTCCTTAAAGGGGTCCTTAAAGCTGTAGTTAAAGTCCTTATTTTCTGTGAAGCCCGTAAAATTTTCATCGAAAGCCAGATAACTTTTTCAAATGGTTTCCAGGTGCCAGTCTCTAACAGCTTCAGAAAAAATTCTGATGGGAAAAAAAGTCCTTTTCATTCCGCCATTTCCTGACAATGAAAATCCGACGAGGGGGCGGGACCACTCCTTCCACAAGGCGTGCTCACAGGCGAATGAAAAAAGGACCGTTACTTTATGGACAGACCTCGTATGTCTTAGAACATAATACTGTGATATAGCAGTGACCACGGAACACTTTTTTTTTTTTTATTGGAGCACGACGGAGCACGCATCGTGTCGACAGACAGTGTGGGTTCTGATGATGATGCAGATGATCCCTCTTTTGTTCTGGACAAGGAACCAGAGCAGGTGGTCCATCGACATCTCCACTGATTCTGTTTGCAGTTTCTCCAGGACTCAGGCACTATGAGCTCCGTTCCAGCACCGAGTGCTGGAGCAGACACACTCTGCTCCAGCTGTGGCTCCAGGCGCGTTTCGTTGAGATCGTGAGCTTTGGTTTTGTTAAGTTCCTCTTCCGTCCCTTTTGCGCTCGATTCGCAGACTGTTCGGTGATAAAAGCTCTTTCGTCCACCTTTTCTCAACGAATTGTAACGTTTTTTACTTTTTCCCTTCATTCAGGAATCGTTGTGTGCCGTGTGACTGGGCCATCAGTGAGTTTATTTGACTAAACGAGATTAGACTGCTTTATGAAACTGTGCCCAGGTCCTCCAATGACTCATTGACCAAAAGAGAAAAGCTTTCCTTGACCTCCTTGTTGCTAATCACAGGTTCCTAGTGGCCCTTCAAGCCTGTTGTTGCTTATCAGTAATGAAATAATCACAATATAGGAAACTGAATTTACGGTTTGTCTATTTATTCATCGGAGATGATCAGCTGATAATTAACCTCCTGTTTTGCCTTTTTTTTTTTTTTTTTTTTTTTCTTTTATTAACGTGTAAATCCCTCAGACACTTGATGTCACTGTAGGCTGATTTCTGTGGCCTGTGGTAAGAGTACACATTGAGCACGGTGTCCCGTATTTTTGGTCATCAGATTCTTCTTGACCTTGAGGAAAAGCTGCAGTTTGTGTGATACTGAACATGCAACAGAGCTCTGAGACTTTTTTTTGTCAGTTCCCTTCTCTGACGGCTCAATCTGTCTTTATGTCTCCACTAGGTTTGTTCCAGACAAAAGTTTCTCGGGTGTGGAGCACGGCCAGAGGCGGGAGGGGCCTGTCCAGTTTGAGGAGGATCCATTTGGTCTGGATAAGTTCTTGGAGGAGGCCAAGCAGCATGGTGGCTCCAAAAGGCCGTCAGCCAGCAGCCGCTCAAAGGATGACTACCATGCAAAGAAGCGCAGGAAGGAGTGACCGCAGAAGGGCGTGGCATTGAGATCGACTGAGTGCACCCGTGCTAGATTAAGATGCACCAACGACAAGTTCATTGTTCTTGTTTGTTTTAGGATGATTTTTCTTCTTGTTCAGGTAATTGTATAAAATAATAAATGTCTGTACCTTTTCTTGTTTTTGGCGTCTGTTGTTGTTGTTGTTATTATTATTATTCTGACAGCAGGCACAAGGCGGCATTCAGCAAGAAGATCTCTGAGCTGTTAATCCCAATCTCATGATACTTTACAGACAATAGTAAAGGTCCTCAAATGCTGAATCCCCTGCCCTCCACACACTATCATATATGATGAAATTGTAGTTTTCAGTGTTAAGAACAAAGTCTCCCGTTTTAGGCTAAATCTACACTTTGATCCACTTTTTGTTGCTATAGCAATAACAACCACCATCAACCTGGGTTCAAGTGTTTTTTGGGTTCAACACATGTTGCGTGTTGATGAATAAATGTTTTCCTGAGGAAAAAGATGGGCTTAAGTTAACATGTCTTATAGGTGTGATACTGTGATTGTATCAACTATTGAAACCAAAATTAGCAAATTAGTTAAAATTGGTTATGCATGTGGAGTTGGTTCTCAGGAAATCACAAGTTTTTGCAAAACTCACATTTTTTAAAAAAATTAGTCTAGTTGGACAATCTAATTAAAATGTAGTGGCAATAAAATGCAACAGTTTGTCTTAATGTACCAAAAGCCACTTTGCTCTTTTCTGCTAATCGGGGACCTTGAATCAAAGCATTTTAATGGACAAGAAAGTTAACAGCAGGTTTTTGGATAATTATAAACAGGGTTCAGACTTCAGCGGGCTAGAAAATTAATGAAAACCAGAGCAAATTGATAAATTGACAGCCTTTAATAACATTACAGTATTGTGCTTTTGACAAAAGCCATACAATAATTACAGAAAAACCCCAACGGTCAAAACGACCCCCTGTGAGCAAGCACTTGGCTACAGTGGGAAGGAAAAACTCCCTTTTAACAACAAGAAACCTCCAGCAGAACCAGGCTCAGGGAGGGGCAGTCTTCTGCTGGGACTGGTTGGGGCTGAGGGGAGAGAATCAGGAAAAAGACATGCTGTGGAAGAGAGCAGAGATCAATCACTAATGATTAAATGCAGAGTGGTGCATACAGAGCAAAAAGAGAAACACTCAGTGCATCATGGGAATCCCCCAGCAGTCTAAGTCTATAGCAGCATAACTAAGGGATGGTTCAGGGTCACCTGATCCAGCCCTAACTATAAGCTTTAGCAAAAAGGAAAGTTTTAAGCCTAATCTTAAAAGTAGAGAGGGTGTCTGTCTCCCTGATCCGAATTGGGAGCTGGTTCCACAGGAGAGGAGCCTGAAAGCTGAAGGCTCTGCCTCCCATTCTACTCTTACAAACCCTAGGAACTACAAGTAAGCCTGCAGTCTGAGAGCAAAGCGCTCTATTGGGGTGATATGGTACTATGAGGTCCCTAAGATAAGATGGGACCTGATTATTCAAAACCTTATAAGTAAGAAGAATTTTAAATTCTATTCTAGAATTAACAGGAAGCCAATGAAGAGAGGCCAATATGGGTGAGATATGCTCTCTCCTTCTAGTCCCTGTCAGTACTCTAGCTGCAGCATTTTGAATTAACTGAAGGCTTTTCAGGGAACTTCTAGGACAACCTGATAATAATGAATTACAATAGTCCGGCCTAGAGGAAATAAATGCATGAATTAGTTTTTCAGCATCATTCTGAGACGAGACCTTTCTAATTTTAGAGATAATGCGCAAATGCAAAAACGCAGTCCTACATATTTGCTTAATATGCGCTATGATAAAAAATGACTCCAAGATTTCTCACAGTATAGTAGTCTAACCAAATACCAGCATTACTGAAAGCAGCCAAAAATAACGATATGTCTTTGGGATGGTTATGAGTAATTTTTTCTCTAATAGTTAAAATTTTATTAGCAAAGAAAGTCATGAAGTCATTACTAGTTAAAGGAATACTCGGCTCAGTAGAGCTCTGACTCTTTGTCATCCTGGCTACAGTGCTGAAAAGAAACCTGGGGTTCTTATTTTCTTCAATTAGTGATGAGTAGTAAGATGTCCTAGTTTTACGGAGGGCTTTTTTTATAGAGCAACAGACTCTTTCCAGGCTAAGTGAAGATCTTCTAAATTAGTGAGATGCCATTTCCTCTCCAACTTACGGGTTATCTGCTTTAAGCTGCGAGTTTGTGAGTTATACCTCAGAGTCAGGCACTTCTGATTTAAGACTCTCTTTTTCAGAGGAGCTACAGCATCCAAAGTTGTGCTCAATGAGGATGTAAAACTATTGACGAGATAATCTATCTCACTCACAGAGTTTAGGTAGCTACTCTGCACTGTGTTGGTATATGGCATTGGAGAACATAACAAAGAAGGAATCATATCCTTAAACCTAGTTACAGCACTTTCCGAAAGACTTCTACTGTAATGAAACTTATTCCCCACTGCTGGGTAGTCCATTAAAGTAAATGTAAATGTTACTAAGAAATGATCAGACAGAAGGGGGTTTTCAGGGAATACTGTTAAGTCTTCAATTTCCATACCATAAGTCAGAACAAGATCTAAAGTATGGTTAAAGTGGTGGGTGGACTCATCTACATTTTGAGTGAAGCCAATTGAGTCTAATAATAGATTAAATGCAGTGTTGAGGCTGTCATTCTCAGCATCTATGTGGATGTTAAAATCGCCCACTATAATTATCTTATCTGAGCTAAGCACTAAGTCAGACAAAAGGTCTGAAAATTCACAGAGAAACTCACAGTAATGACCAGGTGGACGATAGATAACAACAAATAAAACTGGTTTTTGGGACTTCCAATTTGGATGGACAAGACTAAGAGTTAAGCTTTCAAATGAATTAAAGCTCTGTCTGGGTTTTTGATTAATTAATAAACTGGAGTGGAAGATTGCTGCTAATCCTCCCCCTCAGCCCGTGCTACAAGCATTCTGACAATCAGTGTGACTCGGGGGTGTTGACTCATTTAAACTAACATATTCATCCTGCTGTAACCAGGTTTCTGTAAGGCAGAATAAATCAATATGTTGATCAATTATTATATCATTTACTAACAGGGACTTAGAAGAGAGAGACCTAATGTTTAATAAACCACATTTAACTGTTTTAGTCTGTGGTGCAGTTGAAGGTGCTATATTATTTTTTCTTTTTGAATTTTTATGCTTAAATAGATTTTTACTGGTCGTTGGTGGCCTGGGATATATATATATATATATATATATATATATATATCATACAAAAAAAAAATTGTTAAAAGTGTCCAAATAAGTAATTGGTCACCAACTTCACTCAAAAAAGTTTGCTGAATAAGCGTCAATAAGTAACTAGTAACTGGTACAAAACACAGTTAAATAAGAAATTTAAAAGAACTAACGACTCGCCTATCTTGCATTCACAAGCACACGAAAAATAAATGATAAAATCCCAAACATGGTCATTCTTATCAAAAGCGGTTAATCGTAGTTTATATTATATTTATAAACCGTTGTGTTTGTAAACCCTACATAAAACAAATGAACAACCAATAAAAAATAGAATCCAGAACATGGTCATCATTTTTATCAAAAGCGGTAAATCACAGTATTAGTAGTCACAATTTATATTATATTTATAAACTGTTCGTAAACACTACATAAAACAAATGCACAATAAATAAATAAATAATTTAATCCCACACATGGTCATCATTTTTATCAAAAGCAGGAAAATCGCAGTATTAACCGTGTATCTACACCAGTGTCACATATTTTTCCTTTCAACACGATTTTGCACATAAGTTGGAAAACTGAGCATGTCATACAATTTTTCCCTTCCTTGGGGGAAAAGATTTCATGATATCATAGAAATTTTTTTCACCTTCTGTTTTTAGCAACAGGAGGCGATCCACTCTCGGTAATGGCCGAGGGGTTTGTCTCGATGGATCTGGATTTATCAAATGTCGGGATATCTGTTAAGCCTTGTTAGATGGCTGTTGTCAGACTTTAAAAAAATGTCATTTCAGCGCTTTTCTACTTGTACCCATAAACCTGAATTCATATTCACATTGAAGACTTCGTAGTCGTAGAAATTAAAGTTACGAATACAAATGGTTAGAATTATGCACACATCTGTTTGGCAGCTATCTTACACCATAGATAATTGGGTTACCGAACCCCAACCCAATTGGTGACACTCAAATGACATAACTTCCTTAAAATGGTTTGCACTGAAACCCCCATACTCACCCAGGCGTTCTACTTTCCAAAAAGTAAAGTACTGGACACCGGAACTAACAGCTCACACTGGAAGTGACTAATAAGAGTTTTATGGCTTAGAATGGGGCCATAGAATACAATGCACGTGGTACAACTACTGACTTTTGAACTGTTTACAGACCGTTTTTGTCCAGTGTAACTTATTTCGGCTCTTTAAAGTGGATCTGACACTTAAAGACAACATAGTCTTATTACATGTAACAAAGGTTATATAATTCGGTCAACCTAAGCATTTTGAAAAAATGGATGCGGTTCTCCCGTTATATACAACATTTGAATGTCCCGCCACTGAAAAATGTGCACACCCCGTGACCAGCTTCCCGCTGAGCACCAAACCTGAAATACGTCACTGCGTGTAGACCGTATCGGCTTGCGCACCTGGCAGCCGTTGTTTACACTTTTTTTAGCGGCAGAAACTTTGATTAAACACAGCTCTCAGGGACTTGTTTGTCGATATGCTTGACCAGTGTGTCGCAGCATATTGCACAAACACAAGGGCAAAAGGTTTTAGCCTTTTCAAGTCCAGGCAGACTGATGGAAAGCCGCGGTGTTGTGTGATGCACTAAATGTCAGGCTGCTGCTCCCTCCGCTCGCACACCCGTATTTGCTCCCAATAGCAGACACTTTCCTCTACTGTCTCCATGTTCTCGCACCGCTCACAGGAACACCTAAAATGTCAACTTCAAATAATATGTTCACAATAATCTTGAAATGGTCAAGGAACTTGTAAAAATATCAGTGCAATATGCAGTAAACACGGTGGCGGCATGTTCACTGTTGTTTTCGGCGATCTTTTTCGAAACGTTCACCATTTATTTCCTATTCTTTCGTGAAAATAATGTAACTAAACACGGATGAATGCAATGCCAGGCACTCAAAAATGGCAAAAACCCGAAGGTAATGACGGTGGTCCGCAAGTAGTAGCTACAGTATACTACTATACTATACTATACTACTATATAGTAGTAGCTACAGTACGGTATAGGTTGGCTTTTACCTAGTTTTATGGTTCTATGTTTCTGATGCTTTTAATTTCTTTGTTCTTATGTGAAGCACTTTGTGATTTCTGTCTTGAAAGGTGCTATATAAATAAACCTTACTTACCTTACTTACTTACAGTATCGCGGCTCTGGAACAATAACAAAGGCGGTAAACAGACGCTAGAATTGAAAATGCTGTAATTATAGTGTTATAAACAGCAGCAACAAAAATCAAAGCCTCCCTTACCATTCCGTACTCTGCAGCCTTTCAAAATCCATCGGAATTGGCACGTCTCTTGCCTCTCTTCTTGCCGTCTTTGCAGAAGGCCACAGGGTGTTTAAAGACACAAGTGCTGGCTCATTGTTTGGGTTTGTGATCGCGTCACATTGAATCTACTCAGAACCCTCTGCGGCAGTAAAAGTCTAAACTGGTTTATCAGTTTCTGACAGTGTGTCGAGTCAATACTAAAAATTAGCGGTTAGCTGTAACTTCTGCTAGTTTTTTATGAGTTTATCGGTATAGCGTTATAAAAGTTAACTTTTCAGTTAGTGGATTAGTGGTTATCAAAGTTAACTTTTCGGTTAGCTGTACCCACCACTGGTGTCATTCATGTTATTGTTTGTATTATTCTAATCTTTCTTGGAAAAAAATGCCTCAGTTTTTTATTTTTTTGTCATCACCCCTCACACCATGGTATTGAAAATGATATAGAGTATAGCAATACCGCTTTCTACTTTAGGACCTAACTGAGACATGTTTGCACAACATTTAGGAGAGGATAACACAATTGTTCTAGACTAATTTGACCCCAAAGAACACCTTGGGATATGTGCCAAAAGTTCTATCCAGGACGTACAGTCTGAAAATTACCACGCCCTTTTTCGTCCCGAGTGTTACTTCAAATACAGCTGTATTTTCTAAACTGCAGCAACTACAGATTTTCCAAGGTACTCAATATGTTCAGAATGACCAGAACATGTTTAGAAGGGTCATAGAAGAGTGTAAAACTTCCCATTTTGATATTTTAAGAGAAAACCACAAGAAAACATTACGTCAAATGACCTACATCCAGTCCGGAATCGTCACATAGTAACTTAAACTTTCCCTGATAATCTTTAAAGCGTTTAAGATCTTTAGATACTGCTGTCTGCTAAATAAACAAGTTTTGTTTAATATTTTTCACTTTAAATCAACTAGCATGTTGCCCACGGGGATCCACGAGCTCTAGATTGGGTAGTGTTTATAAAATAGGTAGCTAACATTTTTCAAGGGTGGTAATAAATTAAGCAATGAGTTGGAACGGAGTGTGAGTCCAGAATGTTTTTAACACGTTAGACCTCAACAGTTTTTAGAAGGGGAACTCAACCCTTTTATTTCCTGTTAATTATGTAATTTTTAACATTAATTTAATGTCTTGTTTTATTTATAAATTGTTTAGGTTCTTGTTATCATATGCACACTATTGTTATTAATTTATTTTATTATTATTCTATTTTGTCATTTGATTATTAAATGGACCACAATGGAAATAAGTGTTTTCGCTTTCTCGTGTCATCCATGTATTTTAATGTATTTTCAACTATATGCACTTACAGTGAACTTACTAAATAAAATCACGCAGTCACGCTTTTAATATAACAATGATTTACTGCCCCCTGCTGGAAAGGAATGTGAGCCCAAAATTTAATTAGCAGCATTAGCTAATATTCATAGCTTCTCCAAAACCATTAGTCCTCTCTCAGTGTTCCATTTTGGTGGCGTTCATCCTTGACCCAAAGTACATAATCATACCAACAGCAAATTGTCAGCTGTGCTCTCGTTATCCCTCATCGAAGTTGCATGCATCATCTAGAACAGTTGAGTTATCTTCTCCTAAATGATGTCTCAGATAGGTCCTCTGCAATTCAGTAGCAACCATTTAATTTTAAAAAAGAATGTGTAAATTGTAAGAGCTTTTCTCTTCCCATTATTTCAGGAGTCTCAGCTTGGTGAGTCCCTGATTAGTTTGCACAAAAAGAAGATGAAGGAAAAAGCAAAGAAGACCTATAAACGGGAAAGCGTTCAATCAGGAGACAGACCTTCAGGTCAACAGATTTGACATAGCGAGGAAGAAACAGCTGCTGAAGAAATGTGAAGAACTGGACACACGGTTCTCCCACAGCAAGGACCGAATGTTCCTCTGAAAAACTGCAAATCTTTAGTTATTGGAAGCTTGTGTATAATATGGGCTTTGTTTCTGTGATTACTGTTGTGTACCACAAAAAAAGACAGTGGAATTAAATTGTACCTCATGGCAATAATGTACCTAAAGTCTCTCTTTGACAGAAGGTAGAATTGAGAATGTAGATCATAAAAGTTTCACAAAGTCATAAAGCAACAGTGACGATGTAGCCTGTTTTTAAAAAGTCATTTTCACATGGTAAATGGTAAATGGACTGCATTTATACAGCACTTTTCCATCTAAACCAGACACTCCAAGCGCTTTAAACATCAATGCCTCACATTCGCCCCCATGTCAGGCTTCTGCCATGCAAGGCACCCACTACACACCGGGAGCAACTAGGGGATTAAGGACCTTGCCCAAGTGATTTTCCAGTCAGGCTGGGATTTGAACCAAGGATCCTCTGGTCTCAAGCCAAATGATTAACCACTAGACCATCACCTCCCCTCAAGTTCACGTTGTATTATTCCTGGTGATGCAGAAGGAAAAAAAATGCATTTCTTTTCTTACAGTAGTGTTCAGAATAATAGTAGTGCTATGTGACTAAAAATATTAATCCAGGTTTTGAGTATATTTCTTATTGTTACATGGGAAACAAGGTACCAGTAGATTCAGTAGATTCTCACAAATCCAACAAGACCAAGCATTCATGATATGCACACTCTTAAGGCTATGAAATTGGGCTATTAGTAAAAAAGTAGAAAAGGTGTTCACAATAATAGTAGTGTGGCATTCAGTCAGTGAGTTCATCAATTTTGTGGAACAAACAGGTGTGAATCAGGTGTCCCCTATTTAAGGATGAAGCCAGCACCTGTTGAACATGCTTTTCTCTTTGAAAGCCTGAGGAAAATGATACGTTCAAGACATTGTTCAGAAGAACAGTGTAGTTTGATTAAAAAGTTGATTGGAGAGGGGAAAACTTATACACAGGTGCAAAACCTTATAGGCTGTTCATCTACAATGATCTCCAATGCTTTAAAATGGACAAAAAAACAGACGCGTGGAAGAAAATGGAAAACAACCATCAAAATGGACAGAAGAATAACCAGAATGGCAAAGGCTCACCCATTGATCAGCTCCAGGATGATCAAAGACAGTCTGGAGTTACCTGTAAGTGCTGTGACAGTTAGAAGACGCCTGTGTGAAGCTAATTTATTTGGAAGAATCCCCCGCAAAGTCCCTCTGTTAAATAAAAGACATGTGCAGAAGAGGTTACAATTCGCCAAAGAACACATCAACTGGCCTAAAGAGAAATGGAGGAATATTTTGTGGAATGATGAGAATAAAATTGTTTTTTTTTGGGGTCCAAGGGCCGCAGACAGTTTGTGAGACGACCCCCAAACTCTGAATTCAAGCCACAGTTCACAGTGAAGACAGTGAAGCATGGTGGTGCAAGCATCATGATATGGGCATGTTTCTCCTACTATGGTGTTGGGCCTATATATCGCATACCAGGTATCATGGATCAGTTTGGATATGTCAAAATGCTTGAAGAGGTCATGTTGCTTTATGCTGAAGGGGACATGCCCTTGAAATGGGTGTTTCAACAAGACAATGACCCCAAGCACACTAGTAAATGAGCAAAATCTTGGTTCCAAACCAACAAAATTAGTGCCTCGCAGATGTGAAGAAATCATGAAAAACTGTGGTTATACAACTAAATACTAGTTTAGTGATTCACAGGATTGGTAAAAAAAAAAGCAGTTTGAACATAATAGTTTTGAGTTTGTAGCGTCAACAGCAGATGCTACTATTATTGTGAACACCCCCTTTTCTACTTTTTTGTTTTTTACTAATAGCCCAATTTCATAGCCTTAAGAGTGTGCATATCATGAATGCTTGGTCTTGTTGGATTTGTGAGAATCTACTGAATCTACTGGTACCTTGATTCCCATGTAACAATAAGAAATATACTCAAAACCTGGATTAATCTTTTTAGTCACATAGCTCTACTATTATTCTGAACACTACTGTATATTTCTGGTATGGTAGAATGGATCACCTTTTAAAGTCCACTGGAAGCTCATTCTTTTGCACAGAATTGACAGCAGAAGTTGAGCGTGTGTTCAAGTCTCTCAGGATTATTCTTCCAACATTTGATGAAGCACCAGCAATTGTTTGTCCTCTGTTAGACAAAACAGCTTGTCATTATGCATAATAATACAAAGGATATAGCACTCTTTATAAACTTTTGGAGTGTGTCAGCACTGAACCACGGCAGAAACAAGTGCACACAGATTGTCAACAATCAACAAGTTTTACTGACAAAACAAATTTCATGTTGTTGATGATTCTACAGACATTGAAGATCTCACACACATATTTAAATGTCATGTATCAGAACATGCCCAGATGCTGCCTGTGATGCTGAATCCACCAACCTGCAGAGCCTCCTTTGAATTCTGGATTGCAACCACCCAGGCACAGAGCCAATCTACAGTGCATCCACAAAGTAATCACAGCGCTGTACTTTTTCCAAATTTTGTTATGTTCACAGCCTTATTGCAAAATGGATGAAATTCATTTTTTAAACTCAAAATTCTACACACAATACCCCATAATGACAATGTGAAAATAACATTTTTTTTTTAGATGTTTGCAAATTTCTTTAAAACTAGTGCACCGTGCTCGTAGAGTGCAAACCTTCGCCAATATCCACTCACTCACTCATCTTCAACCGCTTGCTATAATTAAGGTCGCAGGGGGCTGGAGCCTATCCCAGCAGTCATAGAGCGTGAGGTGGAGTAACACCCTGGACAGGATGCCAGTCTGTCGCAGGGCCACATATAGACAAACAAACATATTCAGACACCTACGGACAATTTAAAATTTCCAATCCACCTAAACTGCATATCTTTGGATATGGGAGGAAGCCGGAGCACCTGGAGAGAACCCATGCAGACACGGGTACAACATGCAAACTCCACACAAAAAATGTCAAGGTCATAGTCCTGTTAGAAGTGGCTTTTTATAAGATAACTTAGATGTGCTCAAATGTCAGGGGGGTTTTTTTTTCTTTTTTTTTTTTGTGGTGTTGTCACGTTTTTTTCGGTTTCAAATCATTTTCATAGTACATTGCTTATCTCTGCTATGCAAAATTTGTCATTGCTTTTTGGAAGATAGATAAATGGGCATAAAATTGGAACCTCCATCCAATTTTGGTGGTGTAGATAAATCCAGTATTAAATTTCAGTATTAAATTCAAATATCTACAAAAGCCACAATCTGGATCAGACCCGGATCAAACTTTGTCAGTTGATAAAGGATCCCATCCTACATAACACTTTCAAATATGAAAGAAATTTGATCTTTTTTGGCAGTTATGATTTTTTTTTTAATTCATTCAATGTTAAAGATAGGGATTTTTCCAGTTTTCCAAAATGTTTCCTGACTTTGACCTTGAAAATTGAATTAGTTCTTGCCTATCTAAAAATTTCATAACAATATATGAAAAACTGGGGGCTCCAGGATGCTCACAAACAAACAAACAGGTGAAAACATAATCTCTGCCAATGATGGCAGATGTAATAAAAAACTAAGAAATTCCATGTACGTAAGTATTCACAGCCTTTGTCATGAAGCTCAGAATTGAGCTCAGGTGCATCCTGTTTTCAGTGATCATCCTTGAGAAGTTTCTACTGTGTGTTGGGCCAGCGGTGTATCGCAGGCCCAACACGTAGACAAATAAACACACTGACTCACACCTACGGCCAATTTGAAGTTGTCAGTTTATCTAACCTGCATTTGGGAGTGGGAGGAAGCCAAAGGACCTGGCCAGGGACCTGGCAAACCTGGGACCTTCTCATCGTGAGGTAACGGTGCTAACCACTAATTCATTCATTCATCAATTTCCCTGAGAAATGACAAAGAAAACATTGTGTCATTGTTTGAGGAAATTAACCTTTTTATCAGCCTCAGATAAGCAGCTGTAAAAGTTGACATGACTTATATCACATCATGTCAGAAAACCCTCTCAGAAATAAGCAGTGTGCATGTAGCAATCTAACAGTAGGTGTCAGCAGAGGGTCACATTTTACATGTGCTGGACTCAGAAAGATCAAAGTGAGGATATATGAGGTCAGTGTGTCCTCAGATCTGTGTGACTCGCTCTGTGTGTTATCTGACTAAGGTGAACCCGACCGTCTTCTCTTTATACACTCCAGCTGATGTGACCCAAAGGACAGCCGGTACATACAGGACGGCTGAGTGTTTTGCTTTCATTGTTCATCACACACCACCAACTGGTTGTCCACTAGGACTGCTGAGTTACACAAATTCCAGGAATCCGAGAGCAACATGCAAGTGTCACCCCATGCAATAGCTGACCTTATTCTCTTCAGGAAGATGTATTCATTCATATTCTCTAGTCACTCATCACAGTGTTGCATTTGACAGCTTGTGGAAAGAAGCTGTGTTTCAGTCTGTTTGACCTGGGTTTGATTGTCCGATACCTTTTCCTGGAGGGGAGGGAGGAAGAACAGGAAGTGACCAGGATGAGTGGGATCCTTCATGATGTTCTTGGCCTTCTTTTGGAGTGGCCCAGTGTAGATGGCTCGGGGGGGGGGGGGGGGGGGGGGGTAATGTGATCCTGATGATTCTCTCTGTGACAGACAAACACATTCACACCTGCTGTCAATTTAAACTTTCCAGTTCATTGAACCCGCATGTCTGTGCACGGGAGAGGAGCCCTCGGAGGGAACCTGTGTGAACATGAGAAGAGCATGCAAACACACATTAGAAAGGACCATGTGGGAAATGACCCCACGAGCAACAGTGCTAACCATGAAGCCATAGAGATACCTTTTTAAAAAAAGGATCTATGCCAGACACAACTCCACATTACATGGATAACGGGGGTCTTGAACCAGGGACTTTCTGCTCTGGAAATAAGGGCACTACCCACTTGGCCACCACATTGCCTTTTCTCATGCTGTTCTAAAAAGCTCCAAGTCTTATCACTACTCTGTGGCCAAAAAGGGTTTTCTGTATTATAAAGGCAGAGTTAAAGCTACATTTCAGCATTTTTTATTCAGGGATGTAACACCAGGAAACATATTTCAGAATCTGCACTAATAATTATTATATTTGCCATCTCAGATGTCTGCCAGATCCCTTTACTCTTCTGATACTGTATTAGGACATAAATACATCCAGCTGTGTTGCTAATCTGAACAGGACATGGGGATTTTGGTGAATCCTGCTTTTAAAATTTCAAGTCATACGCTTTATAATGTATGTAGACCATGTGTGTGTGTATGTGTGTGTGTGTGTGGGGGGGGGGGGGGGGGGGGGGGGGGGGTATGAAAAACAATCAGGTGATACTGTCAACAACACTGTCAATAGTATATAATAACATATTTCAACAAATGTCGTATAACCTGATCATCCTCAAATTCAAACTTGATACACTCACTTATGGTGTCCAGTTCAAATGTAATGAAAAAAAAAAAGTTCAAGTTGCCATGTGCACAAGAAAATGTGAGTTATGCACTTACGTATCTTTTTATATCTCAGTTTTACTGCCACTGGGAGATAAATATGCCTCAATTGTGTAGACCCAGGTGAAAAAAATTTAAATAAAAAGAAATACAAAAAGAAATACAGGTTTGATGGGTTCAAATTTGACAGTGGAGACACAAGAGGAGAACAGTGGTGCAAATGCAGAAACAGGTGTGTGTGTTAGTTTGCATGCACAAACTAACATGAGCATTCGCTAATTAATATTTAATAACATATTGTGAGCCAACAAACATGATTAATGTTGATGTTAAATGTACCGATCTTTGATAGAGACACTGTAATCTTTTGTTCACAGTGAGATCATTGAAGATAGTTCTTAAATATTTCAAAAGTAGAACTGGAATTTTGTCCTTTTTGGGGGGTGGGTGATAAGTAGCAGTATGAAACCTTATTTAGTTCTATAGAAATGTGTAAACGTGTTTTAAAAATCACTAGTTAGCTAAGACATACATTTCCTGTATATTTGTTTTATGAATTGTTTGTAAATTGTGTCTGTAGCATGACGCAAACAGAGGGTCACCCGTTTGAGTCTGGCCTGCTTGAGGTTTCTTCCTCAAATCATCACAGGGAGTTTTTTTCTTACCACTGTTGCCTGTGTGCTTGCTCTGGGGGTTGGTAAGGTTAGATCTTACTTGTGTGAAGCGCCTTGAGGCAACTTTGTTGTGATTTGGCACTTTATAATTGAAAATAAATTGAAAAAATTGAAGATGCTATTGCATTTTTGATTAATGGTATAACTTATGGCCTATTGGCATCCTTTGGGCTAAAAGAGAGTCCCACTTTGGTCCTGACCCCATGACCATGCCTACAGTTAAAGCAAAGGTTACCAACACAGCTCCGAGAGATCATCTACCCATCATGTTGTCCATGTGTCTACCTGCTGTAACCACAGCTGTTGATTGGCTGAGCAATGAGCATCCCTGACTGAGTTCATTAGCAGTGGGTGGAGCAGGGAGAGTTCAAAAAGATGCAGGGCAGATGATCTCCAGGATCAGGGTTAGTGACCCTTTGACCACTGACACCACCTAAAAAGTCTGTGGTATCATATGGTGCAACAGCACAGTGCACAGAAGAGACAGCAGAACTAAAGTGTGTGTGATGTGTCCTCAGGTTTCAGGTTACTTTATTCCAGACATGTCAAAACCCACATGAACAAAACATTATAAATACACCCACATCTACATATCTTGAACACTAAAGAGATTTGAATATATCGATACATATACACATACATACATACATACATACATACCTGCATATAAACATATTTACACATACACATACCCTCTCATATGTGCACATACACATATGTTTAAGCATATACATATCTCGTATAATCCATTCAGACATAGGGCCAAATACAAAAGTATTTCTATTTGAAAATACTTAAATACATTTTTCGGAGTATTTGTATTTGTATTTTCTGATTTTGAATTCAAAGTATTTGTATTTGTATTTCAAATACATCGCCGATCCCAAGTATTTCCAAATACTTTTACAAATACTTTTTCAAATACTTTTCAAACTTGGGAATCTCTGTGACACCGTGTTGAATATAGATTGTGATAGTTTGATTATTGCCTGTGATATTGTAATAGTGAATTTGTGATAAAACATTCAATCCTTTACTTATCAATAGTATTTGGTCATGCTATTTTCACAATAAATTGTCACCGGTTTATCAGTTTTTGTGTTGCTTTGTTGTTTATAGTTCATAGAAAGTATTTGTATTTGTATTTGAAATACTCAAAATATAAAGTATTTGCATTTATATTTGTATTTGAAAAAGTACAAAGTATTTGTATTTGTATTTGGAATTCGAAAATCTAAAGTATTTGTATTTGTATTTAAATACTATGCAACGTATTTGACCCCATGTCTGAATCTATTTGAAGTTGTTTTCCTTTTCCTTTTCCTTTTTCTGAATAGACATTTACTAATTGAATAAAATAAAGGTATTCAATTGTAAATTAAATAAATATTTTCTCAATGTTTATACCCTATCTATATATCCATACTATGCTCATATAACACACATATGAATACACATCCTACACATATGCCCATTTTGCCCATCCTCCTGTCTCTAATGTTTTGGACAAACAGAAGAGTTGACCTCATTGAGTTCCTCATCACTTTAACAACACTTTTCTGACTGTGAAAGCACTGGACCAGTGTGTGTGTGTGTGTGTGTGTGTGTGTGTGTGTGTGTGTGTGTGTGTGTGTGTGTGTGTGTGTGTGTGTGTGTGTGTGTGTGTGTGTGTGTGTGTGTGTGTGTGTGTGCAGCCAGCTGATGGGAGTCCACTGAGCGACAGAATTGATCCATTTTGCTTTCATTAGACAGTGAATAAAGATGCTCCTCCAGTCATGAATAATTTGTTGCATCCTGGCTCCCTGCTGTGAGTCACCTCAGATGTTGGGCTTTAATTAGCCGGAGTCCCATCTGAAAATACTTATTTAAAAGGGAGAAGACCAGCTTGATCAGTGCAGTCACTCATCTGCCCTTTCTAAGAAAACATCTGGGAAATTAAATGGCTTTTGGGAACTACAATGGAACATGTCTGATCAAACCTGAGCGCTCATCCAGAAGAGGTGAACCTGCACCACTAATCAGCTATATTCCATCATGTGGAAAAAACAAACAAACAAAATTGGTGATAAATCTCAGCTAATCTATCTTCCCTTTGTTCCTGTGTCTAATTGTGTGTTGCTTCTATTGACTGGGAGATGGAAAATTTACAACCATGACGCAGGTTGGGCCTGACGCACGCTATGGGCGGATTTCCTGCTCAAACACTGCAAAAAATATTCAGCAGTGATTGATTTAATTTCAACACATAAGTGAGGACATATACTCAACATAAATGAATGTAACGGTTGTTTTTGCTCCCATTTTTCCCTGAGTTGAAGCAAAAGTTCTATGATTTATTCTATGCACACAATTTTTTTAAAATTTTTGTTTGCAAATTTTGTTCAAAAATTATTTTATTGTTATGTTATTGTTAATATATCCTACATGCATGGCACAGCCAGACACGTTCTCAGTTTGGGAATGGGTCTGGTACCTCTCTATCAGAGGCACGTGACACAGGTAGAGCGACAACCAGACTAGGGCAGGGATTAAAGTTCTCCCTCGCTACAACAGATTTCTGTCAGTTGGGCTGCCAAAAAGCAGAGTTCACACTGACGCTGTCCTGATGCAAATCAAGGCTGGACACAAATATAAAATTTGCTACGTTTAAAAATGGATTTTTAGAATAACGTCTCTGTTTTGTTTTCTCTCCTGGCAGCGAGTCCTTGTGTCTGTTCCATTGCGTCCTGTCTGCACTCTGCAGGAAGAGGAGGAGGGGACGGTGTGTTTGAGTGTCTCACAGTGCCACGGTGACGACACAGCGAATAAAGTGCAGCATTTTAAAAACACATTTTAAAACTTTTCAAGTCTGCTCTGAGTGTCTCTGTGAGTATCCTTGCTGTGGTTAAACTAAAAACACAGCTGCAGATCCATGACGCATCAACAACAAACACTAACGCCCCCCCCAAAGTACACCTAAAATCTCTTTCTGAGGATGACATGATGTAAAGTGTGCTCATAAAACCTTCTTACCTCTCAATCAGGTAGCGCTTTCTGCATAAATACATAAATTCTTGATTGTTTCTGCTCAGAGACTGCAAATCGGGGCCAAATCCAGATCCACATCTGATCCAGATTATGGATTCTGTGGACATTTGAATTTAATATTGAAAACATTTTGCATTATACCTCAATCAAAAGTACCTCAGTCACTGCCATGTTTCTGTTATGGTTGCAACATTCTTCCATCCATCCATACATACCCATGTACACATATGCTACAATAATTTTCAATTTATTTCAATTTCAATTTGCTTTCATTTATATAGCACCAAATCGCAAGGTTGCCTCAAGGTGCTTCACACAAGTAAGGTCTAACACTACCAACCCCGAGAGCAACAGTAGTAAGGAAAAAACTCCCTCTGAGGAAGAAACCTCAAGCAGACAGACTCAAAGGGATGACCCTTTGCTTGGGCCATGCATGCATAATTATCGTAACTGATACTGTGAATGTGTTTCACTATATGTGGCCCTGTGATAGACCTGTTCATCTTGTCCACGGTGGGCCCTGCCTCTTGCCCATTGACCGCTGGGACAGGCTCCACCTCCTCGTGAACCTTAATTGGAAGAAAGAGAATGAATGAATGTAGTTATCATTATTATTATTATGGCCTCTTTTAACCATCTGGGGCCGACACATCATATACGATGGCCGAGTACAAGTTTTACTAAATTATAAATAATTTTTTAATGATATGCGATAGAAACTTACTTTTTTTTTGTTGAAAAGTTAACTCCGTGGACTTTTGAGCTAGCTGTCCACCATGTTTGTACTCCTTATAGAAGCTGTGTGATAACGTGCACAATGTGAGTGTCCAATCGAAATTGGTTCACCGTCACATGGTTTTCCAATATCCAATAGTAGGGCAGAGCAGTCTCACATGGCATCCCAAAGATTGTAAGGAGCAGTGATATGTTACTCTTTGGGATGTGAATGCTGTTTGAACAGCCCTCTGGCTGCTGGCTCATGTGTAAAAGCTCAGCATTGGCATATGAATGAAGTGATTAGCATAAGAGGGTCTCATATAACCTCACGTGCTGAACCAAAGAGTGTCACTGCAAGCAATCCAAGAGGGAGTCAACTCCATAGAATTAAAAAGTTTGTGTTTTAAGACTTTGTGTAATAGCAGACAGAAATTGCTTTGAGATGTGGCATAAAGACAAACAAAACGCATGGACAATTTTGTATATATTGTTCAAAATGTGCATTTGTGTTTATTGTTAGAACATTTATTTTGTAAATTCACATTGTACAAGATCCCAAACTACCTTTATAAAGTGTCAAAATATGTGTTTATTATAGTATGCTGTGTGTTTTGAAGAAATGTGTGTGAAAATAATTTCCGCTTTATTTTTTTCCTTTCTTATTTCTGATTGTAAACCTTTATTACTCTTATAAAAAACACCACTATAGCATATATATTCTGGAAGTATAGGTTGTCCTGAAAGAAAAGTGACATACCACTTGATTGTGGGATGCAGGGTGAGCTTTTAACAGCAGTAATAAAACATTTATGCCAGGCGAGTGAACTGTCCAAAAAAAAAAAAAAAAAATGCCCTCAGACCCCAGAGAGTTAAACAAGTGTACAATAAATTAAATAAATTGATCATAAGCCATTAGTCTTTGCCATTGGTATTCTTGTAGTAATGTACACTTTAGGGCTAAAATATTTACATTCGTGGATGGACACTTTTTTCAGTGTCCTCCTCCTCGTCCTCTGGACAGACAGAAGGGGGCGGGGCCGTGATAGTGGGCTGTATTACTGCCTCAGCAGGTGATGCTGTGTCTCACACGGGCTCTCAGCCTCCCTGCTTATCCACAATCACAGAGGTCGACCGAGTTTCAGCACCGCAGCGCCTCGACAGCTCCGGTTCCGAGCGGATTCCGGCGCCACACCTCCCCGCCCGGCGCGCCTCTCACAGCGGCTGCACAGGACGCGGCGGCCCCGGCGGAGCTGTCCACACGTTCAGCGCTGCTCCTGTGGAGGACGCACACGGCGATCTCTTCGTGCTGGACACCGGGAGGCGCCTCCTTTCAGGATGGCGTCAGTGTCAGTGAGGCTTTGTGCGCTCCTGCTGCTCCTCACCCTGACTGTAGTGAGCCACATCACCGCCTTCCCCACGACCACAGCCTCCGTGGACGGTGAGTTCACACTGTGCCACGCACGTCTGCAACAAAGGGTGCGTAAAAAAACGGTGCCAGAAAAGCACATGATCCCTGAAAATACTGCAAAGTCAACCTAAACCTATTTTTTACCGATTAAGATTCATGCGTAAAGAATGAAAATCGGATTTCAGCGCAGTCAGACCGTGTAAAAGTCTGCTTGTGTGGAATTTTTGTTTCTGGAATTTGAGTTCATGCATGGTGTCTTAAATGGTGTAATATGCTGTGGCTCTTGCTTGATATTTTATTTTTCAGATGACCACATGAATGAAAAGTGAAGCCTTTAAACTTCATCTGCAGCTCAGCTTTGAGCTGCGTTTTAATCCCTTGTGGTCTATTTTCACTGCAGTTTAATCTTTTGTTTGATAATCCGATTAAGGTCTGCCTCTGTGCAGCCGTTTGCACCCATCAGGTCTCAATTATTAAAAAAAAAAAAAGATAGAATGGGTGCAAAAACAATAAGGAAAAGTTTTAAATATGATTATACTTACAGGTCTTTATAATTTTATCAAAAAGTGTGTTAATCTGTGCAAAATTTACAGCTGTGACCCACAAGATGTGAGTGCATTTTGGAGAGTATAAATCACACCTATTTTCTGTATGATCATCTTTTTAATTTGGGATTTTTGTGCATTATTATTGCCTACTGTTTATCCTTTTATGACTTGGGTTATCACTGAAAAAAATGATCCTTTGGATCAACTTTAAAAAAATGATGTAATTTGTTACAGCTATTCTTTTTTTTTAGTTTTTGACAATGTATATTTATGATTTGGTAAAGTAATTCCAGCAGATTTAAACTGGAAACCACAATTTTCCATTAGACCAATGTAAATAAGTACTTTGAATAACACTTTTTTTCAGTCTAGTTTTGTTCAGTGCTTTAAGCCCTGTGCAAGTAGTTATTCTAATAATTCGTATTAATAACAAACGCATTTCATTTAACGTGTACAAAAAAGACTTACTCATTAGCAATGATGAAGCCTTCCAGCTAAATGACTTAAATGTGTGTTTTTTCCTGCTGATAAAGCTGTGTACAACAGACAACTGACAGAAGAAAGACCACTACAAGAGCAGGTGAGACATTTCTTCATGTACACTTTATCTCATTTCCCATCCAATATCTGCCCACGCTGCTTTTATGGTCCTGGCTCAACCAAACTGGCTATTAGAGGAGCAAACATTATTAACCAGAGCTAATCCTGGGTGGAAACGAGCTGTTTGTTCAGTGTTTATCATTTCCATGAAAAAAAAATCACAAGCTGCTACCAATATTTTTGATTAATCAATATATTTCTTGACATTACAGATCTATATTTATGGCAGTGGTTCTTGTGTTGTTCCATATCTCCTTTCTCAATTTTGCAGCTGCCTTTCCAGTGTAGCTCGATCTACCTAAGGTTTATCAGGTCATTTTGGTGGTGCTGTAGTGTGCCTGAAATAGAATGTTTTGTCAACAGAAGTATACTTCTATTATAATATATTAGAATACAGCACGGAGGCGAGCTCACATGCGACATACAGTAGTGTTCAGGATAATACTAGTGCTATATGACTAAAAAGATGAATCCAGGTTTTGAGTATATTTCTTATTGTTACATGGGAAACAAGGTACCAGTAGATTCAGTAGATTCTCACAAATCCAACAAGACCAAGCATTCATGATGTGCACACTCTTAAGGCTATGAAATTGGGCTATTAGTAGAAAAAAGTAGAAAAGGGGGTGTTCACAATAATAGTAGCATCTGCTGTTGCTGCTACAAACTCAAAACTATTACGTTCAAACTGCTTTTTAGCAATCCTGTGAATCACTAAACTAGTATTTAGTTGTATAACCACAGTTTTTCATGATTTCTTCACATCTGCGAGGCACTAATTTTGTTGGTTTGGAATCAAGATTTTGCTCATTTACTAGTGTGCTTGGGGTCATTGTGTTGTTGAAACACCCAATTCGAGGGCATGTCCTCTTCAGCATAAGGCAACATGACCTCTTCAAGTATTTTGACATATCCAAACTGATCCATGATACCTGGTATGCGATATATAGGCCCAACACCATAGTAGGAGAAACATGCCCATATCATGATGCTTGCACCACCATGCTTCACTGTCTTCACTGTGAACTGTGGCTTGAATTCAGAGTTTGGGGGTCGTCTCACAAAATGCCTGCGGCCCTTGGACCCAAAAAGAACAATTTTACTCTCATCAGTCCACAAAATATTCCTCCATTTCTCTTTAGGCCAGTTGATGTGTTCTTTGGCGAATTGTAACCTCTTCTGCACATGTCTTTTATTTAACAGAGGGACTTTGCGGGGGATTCTTGTAAATAAATTAGCTTCACACAGGCATCTTCTAACTGTCACAGCACTTACAGGTAACTCCAGACTGTCTTTGATCATCCTGGAGCTAATCAATGGGTGAGCCTTTGCCATTCTGGTTATTCTTCTATCCATTTTGATGGTTGTTTTCCATTTTCTTGTCCATTTTAAAGCATTGGAGATCATTGTAGATGAACAGCCTATAATTTTTGCACCTGCGTATACGTTTTCCCCTCTCCAATCAACCTTTTAATCAAACTACGCTGTTCGTCTGAACAATGTCTTGAACATCCCATTTTCCTCAGGCTTTCAAAGAGAAAAGCATGTTCAACAGGTGCTGACTTCATCCTTAAATAGGGGACACCTGATTCACACCTGCTTGTTCCACAAAATTGACAAACTCACTGACTGAATGCCACACTACTATTATTGTGAACACCCCCTTTTCTACCTTTTTTTTTTACTAATAGCCCAGTTTCATAGCCTTAAGAGTGTGCATATCATGAATGCTTGGTCTTGTTAGGTTTGTGAGAATCTACTGAATCTACTGGTACCTTGTTTCCCATGTAAGAATAAGAAATATACTCAAAACCTGGATTAATCTTTTTAGTCACATAGCACTACTATTATTCTGAACACTACTGTAACTCTGCCCTAAAACCAGCGTAAGGCCCTTTGTGCATAGCATGGCATCTCTGAACACTCTGAGCACAAACTAAATTGAAATTCAGTCATTGGATTTCCAGCTAATAAATATATGTAGTCCCAACTAAAATTAAATGATCTTGCATGGATGTGCTTTTGTTGAGTTGGGGCGACATCTATTTATTAGATGGAAATCCTGCACATAACTGAATTGAGTTCATCCAATGAGTCATTTTTTTGAGCGTGTATTTTATATATATATATATATATATATATATATATATATATATATATATATATATATATATATATATATATATATATATATATATATATATATAGCAAGTGTCAGAGAGAAAACGCACCATGCTTGTTTAATCCATCACTAGTGTTCACAAGAATGAAAAAGGCAAAGGCTATTCGCCCAACCATGATTGTGTATTTGACACATTTTGACCACTTCTTTAAAGCTCTATTGCGGCATGAAAAGCGGCGTATGTTTGACACATTTAACGATGTTGTCTTTAATTACTGCGAAAAAAAAAAAACACTGTAATGGATGAAAGCAGACAAACTTCATAAGTTTTTTCAACGGAAGCCTGTTAACAATGACGGAACAGTTTTTAAAGTGTTTTTTATAGTTTTATAGTTT
The DNA here is from genome assembly GCF_902500255.1 of Thalassophryne amazonica. NCBI lineage: Eukaryota > Metazoa > Chordata > Actinopteri > Batrachoidiformes > Batrachoididae > Thalassophryne > Thalassophryne amazonica. Next base: position 138,158,972 of record NC_047104.1, read on the forward strand.
ATAGTTTTTTAAAAGTAGGATGTTCCTAGACATCCAACTTCTCACTGATAGAAGACAGTCCTCCAGGGATTTTATGGGAGTGAAATTTCCCGCAGTTATTGGCATGTACAACTGAGTATCATCAGTGTAACAATGAAAGGCAATCCCAAAACTCCACAGTATACGCCCAAGGGGTGCTACATACAGGAAGAAAAGCAAGGGGCCTAAAACAGATCCCTGTGGAACCCCAAATCTCATGTCACCAAGGTCAGAGGTAGTGCCATTACACAAGACACATTGAGAATGACTGGACAGATATGACGTCAACCAGGCAAGGGCACTTCCAGTAATCCCAAAAAGATTCTCCAACTTATCGAGCAAAATATGGTGATCCACGGTATCAAACGTAGCACTGAGATCTAACAACACCAAAACCGTAGTGGTGTCTAAGTCCGTTGCTCACAGAAGATCTTTCACTACTTTAGTGAGCACTGTCTCTGTGGAGTGATATTTCCTAAAACATATGAACAAATATTCTACAAACATTCTTGGAATGTTGTCATACAATGCAACCAATAGAGAACCATGGACAAACGTTACTAAAATGTGTGGTGTTACTGGGATAACGCCGCACCAGTGGTTCCAATTGTCTCCTCATTGAAGGTCACAGGTTTCGTTCATCCTGTCTGTGTGGGGTTCTACCCACCATCAAAACATGAGGGTTAGTTTGGTCTTCCAGCTGAGGTTGGTGGCAGCAGGGATATTCAAGTTACTGTAAAAATTTTGAAACCACATGTGTGTAGATACTGTTGTGGTGCTGAGGTCATTTCCATATTGATATGGTTACATAGAAGTGCAGGCGTGTGCTCCTCAATCTGATCTCCTCTGATTTCCACAGATTGCTGAAGCAGACAGTGTCAAGGCTGCAGTTCAGTCAGCTGGTAAGACGAAACCTTACTGGAGATCAATTGAGTCTTTTATTTCCGAAAGCTGAGTGGCTTCATGTTGCAGTACTTCCAGTAAAATAAGCTTTATTGTATTGCTGTTGTAGCAATGACAGTACAACGTGCCAAACACATCACTGTTAACATGATGGTTTTCTTCACCAATTCTCTTGTTGGACAATTTTTCAGAGAGAAAATCTCCCACTGCCTCCAAAGACAAAGACTCCGACCAGAGCCATGATGAGTTTACTGCCCACAAATCCACGGCTGAAAGCCAGGAATCAAAGGACACTGCAGAGGTGAGCCAGAAGAAGGAGCAGTACATCCAAGATGAATCAGATTCCACCAAGAGTCGCCGTCTGGCTGAGGACTATGACTCCACCAAGAATGGAATGGAATATGGCAAGTACCAAGGTACACACACACACACACCTGTCTCACTGCACTATCGGGTCATGTTGTGAAGGGTTAACATGAGTGTGTTGGGTCTGAGTCCATCTGCCTGTTTCACTTTTGACCTGTCACCGAGGACAAACATTGCGTCACATCAGACTTAAAAAAAACAGTCTTCATCTCTTTTGCAGATTCTTCCAAAATCTAATAATTTCTATGTCAGTCCACCCATTTTTTTCCACCAAGTTCTGTGAAAATTGGTCCCCAGTGGTTCTGTGGTCTTCTAAATCCAGCAAAGAGAAGTGGGCATAAACATAAAACCCACCTTTGTAATCATTAGAAGACAGCCCTTAATTGAAAGGAAACTCTGAAGAAGAATGCTAAAGCAAGCATACAGTGTATTCTTGTGCTATGCAGTTCCTTGAATGGCCACTTGAGGCTCGCTTTAAATGTGAACAGGCACCCATGGAAGCCTATGTTAAAATGTCAAGTTTCTCTTTCCATGACACCTGTATGGTGGGTGATTTTTTTTTTTTTTTATAGCTCATTCTAATTTTTTATAATTTAGTTTAAGACATGCAGAGGCAATTTTAGACTTCCAGTTTTAGGGGTGCTTAGCACATTTTTAAAATTTTTAAAATATAGATGTCCAGAAATACAATTTCCCATGATTTCAGAGTGAAAACATTGTAAAAGTTGCATTCATTGTCAAAATGATAAAAAAAATAAAAAAAAATAACGCATATTAGCAATGGATAACGGCCCATACATAAAATTCCTGCATTCTGGTGCAGTTTATATAACAAATAATTTAATCTAATGTGGTGAGGGCAAATAGTAATTGCAACTTAGGAGCAGGTCTGAAATATTGAGAGGCTGAGTAAAGTATATTATCCTTGTTTTTATATTAGTCCTATGAGCCTATAGTTATTGAAGATTTTTTATTTCATCTTAACAGATTATTATGTCATAGTACTTAGTATAGAACACTCACCCTGGTATCACTTTTCAATTACATTTAGACAGTTTTAGGCATTACTTAGATTGTGTTTTAGTTTTGGCTATTCATTTATTTATTCTACAAACTGACTGATGTCTCGGATTTTCTAAAGTCATAAAAATACAGTAGTTGCAGTTGTTATGATCAGTGAGGTTTAGTGCCGTGTGCAGGAGGACCTGGTTTAGCACAGATGGTACACTGCACATAAATGGGTTCAGGATAAGAAATATATGAATATGAATTATTTATTGAATTAACAGCAAAGCATAGAAAGGACAGACAAGATCTAATGAAGTCATTAAAAGTAAGAAAAATAAAAATGTGTGACTTAAAAGTCAGAATTCATACCAAAACACCAGTAACACAAGTAAGACACCTCCACAGTCTGATACACATATTCAATTTACCCCGAGCTTCACTTTCCATCCTTTGCTATTCTCAATGTCCATATCTACTATCACATAAGGTCTATAGCAGGGTTCTAGCTAGGATAAAATTTTAGCGTAGTGGTAATGTCGAGGGAGTGAAGCGACCGGGGGGTGCAGAAGGGGGGAAGCTTTTGAAAATTCAAGCTAAAAATTGGCCATTCTAGGGGTACCCAAAGGGGAAAAGCCAGATACGACAGCATGTCCAGAAGGCTGGGGAAGTTTGTTGAGTGGGCAATCTCATTCTGGGTTATCCAGTACATGGCTGTCAGTGAGGCAGTCGGAGTCCATGGACATTTTTAAGTCAAGACTTAAAACCTATTTTTATTCCCTTTCTTATGAGTAGTTTTTATTTTATTATGTTTTATTCTTTTACTTCTGTTTTTAATTAGGTATTTGATTTATTTTATTTTTATTTATTTTATTTTTTTATGTTGAACTGTTCTGTGTGAGGCACCTTGAGACGGCTTTTGTTGTAATTTGGTGCTTTATAAGCTGATTAAGTTGAAATTGAACAACATTTTATTGAGTCTTAAAGTAAATAAATATGAAATTGGTTACTGGATCCTTAAATTCTGGACATAATAAACTGTACATGGTGGATCCTTGATCTCTGGACATCAACAGAAATAAAATCTGTTAGTTTTTGTCGAACGCGTTTCCTTTCAGATATTATTATTGGCATGAATGTATTTCCATACCTATGAGCTGCAGCTCTTACAGCTGTGCTGCAGGTCAGGTTTATAAAGAATGCAGGACATCTCATTTTGGGAGGAAAAAAAAACATTTTAGTTGATTGTAGTTTATTGTCTGTATTGCAACGTTTATAAGAGGTGTCATTTTATTTAAAGCGGCGATTCATTTTGAAGTTATTAATTCTGAGCGGACTCTAGAGAGACAGAGTCAGAGAGCTGCGCAGCGTTTGAAGCTGTGACAACGGAACGGAGGACGATTCTCGTTTCTAGAGTGCAATAAGACAAGTGTCCCAGTTAGTGACTTTAATCCACACAAAAGTGACTCATGATATTTTAATGGCTTTCAGAGGGGTTAAGAAGCAGACTTACCGCTTCTGAAGAGCAGTGAATCAAAGAACCACAAGCCATTCAATCAAAGCATTGCTTTGATTCATGCTTCAAACTGGAGTCGCGCTGCAGAAATGGTTGATTACAGATGCTGTATTGAAAATCGTAACGGTCGAAAATAAGCATAACGGTCCAAAATTATAGCGTAACGGGCCGTAACGCAAGTCTGCGCTAGCTAGAACCCTGCTATAAAGTGCACAAACCTCACCTGAAGCTTTTTTTTGCTTTTGAAAAAAATGCTGTGATATCCATCACCGCACTGCAGGCTTGGTTTGCCACTTACTGCCAACAAATAAAAATACAAAATGAGTTTTATGATTTATGCCTTTTTAGCAGGAATTTAAATTATTCACTTATTATCATGCTGTGCATTCAACTTTGTGGTAAAGTTTACTGTCTTAATTCTGAAATGTTGGTTAAGGACCTTAAATAAGCATTTAAGGTCAGATCTGTGTACATGGTATTTGATGTAGGAGAGTGATTTGTTCATGGAAGCTACACAGATTGAAAGGCAACACCATTTAGTAGCTGACAAGAGGATTTAGCTGAAAAAAAAAAAGACAACACTGAATCAATCTTACATTTGACCACGCACAGCGCGCACTAATTTGTAGAACAATATACTGTGTTTTGCGATAGGTAGCCAGGTGAGTAAAATAAGCACTTCAGAAAGTTGCACTTGCTCTTCACATTCAGACATAAACTGTGAATAAATACCTCGCAAAAATCACTTGACAGCACGGCTGGGCGAGGTTACCACCAGCGATCACAGGACCACGTGACACAAACACATGCCAGAGCAGAGAGAGAGATGAATGCAGGTGCGCTTTGCAGATTGAACCATTTGCCCAAGAAGGGGAGATGATCAAATTACTGTGTTCTTGTAATGCACATTTTGGCATAATGCTTGAAATAGGTTGTTTAAAAAAACAGTAGTATATATATATATATATATATATATATATATATATATATATATATATATATATATAAATTAACAAATGTGTGATGGTGTCCCTGAAAAGCAGGGACACCATCACACAGACCATCTCTGTGTGGCCAACTGGTGCTGTGTCCATGCTTCAAGACTGCTTTGAGACCACCTATTGGCAAATGTTCAGAGCGGCTGCAACAACAGGGAGCAATGTGGACCTGGAGGAATACTCATCGACTGTGCACTGCTACATCCGGAACTGCATAGACAATGTGACCACCTTCAAGACCATCACCATCAGGCCAAACCAGAAACCCTGGATGACCAGAAAGGTGCGCTCCCTGCTGAAAATTCATGATGCTGCATGCAAAGACAGCAATGCAACAGCACTCAGAGCAGCCAGAAGGAGCCTGTCGGTGGGAATAAAAAGAGCTAAGTCCACATATGCCCTCAAGGTTCAAGGCCACCTCCAATCTAACGACCCGCGGAGCATGTGGAGGGGCATCAAATGCATCACGGACTACAAAAACAATGTAGCACACTGCTCTGCAGACCCATCGCTCCCGGACACTCTAAATGCCTTTTATGCGTGTTTTGAGGCGTCCAACACCACCACCCCCTCCCGAATCCCTCCCTCCACCAAAGACCCCCCAGTCAGCAACATCACTACAGCTGAGGTGAGGAACGTGCTGCAGAGGATCAACCCCGGAAAGGCTCCGGGCCCTGACAGAATACCAGGGAGGGTCCTTAAAGACTGTGCACACCAGCTGTCTGAGGTTCTGGCCGATATATTCAACACCTCTCTGTCCCAAGCCAGAGTTCCGCCGTGCTTCAAGACATCAAGGATAATCCCTGTGCCAAAGACCTCTGCACCATCCTGCCTCAATGACTACAGGCCAGTTGCACTCACCCCCATCACCACAAAGTGCTTTGAGAGGCTGGTGATAAGGCGCCTGAAGTAGACCATCGATTGGGACTGGAGATGAGCACCAGTACGCGTACAGGCAAAACCAGTCCACAGCTGATGCCATCTCCACCGTGGTGCATCAGGCCCTCTCCCACACACAGAACAAGGACCCCTATGCGAGGCTGCTGTTCCTGGACTTCACTTCTGCGTTCATCATCCTGCAGAAACTGGTTTCCAGGCTGGCTGAACTAGGAGCCCCCTCAGCACTATGCAACTGGATCCTGGACTTCCTGACTGAGAGGCCACAGAGTGTCAGGATCAACACCACCTAATCCTCCACCATCATCCTGAACACTGGCTCACTAATCTGCCCCACTATGAGGAGACTTATTTTAGAGAGTAAACTCTTCAGTGTTAACTCAACCCACAATGTGTTAAAAATAACACTAATCATGAGTTCATTTGTACAATTCTCACTTGATCTCAGTTACGCTTTCCATAGTGTTAAAATCTTAATTCTTTGAATGTGGTAATTTTCTTTGTTTCACAGGAAGGGTGCAACAGATTAAAAACTCGTAGATTGTATTGGAACACTCTGTCCTCAACTCTTGATATTTTGAAGTGATTCTTTCCATGCTTGGAACCAACGTGCATCAAGCCTGTGACTGACTGCATCGAGCCAAAACAAGGGCAAAGTGGCAAAGGGTGTCTGCTTATAAGATGCTCTGCTGACAGGAATGCACAACTGCTTTAGTTTCTCTGCAACTCTGCATTGACATTTAGATTAGTTTAGATACAAATTTATGAATCCCTTGGGAAGACTTCCTCAGGGAAATTGAGGTTCCAGCAGCATTGTATAGCAGTACACAGGGTAAGAAGCACACAGAGCAGTCTGTTGGTCTTCAGTCTGTTGGTCCTGCACTTGGGAAGGAGCAGTCTGTGGCTGAAGAGGCTCCTCTGGTTGCTGATGACAGTGTGAACAGGGTGACTGGTATCATCCATAATGTCCACCAGTTATTACTTTTAAAACCAAGTCACCAAGACAATAAATCTGTATTTCACGCTATTATGAAAACTTTGCAATTAATCTGTGGTTCCCATGTGTGCAGAACCATGGGGGTGGTTATTTAGGATCAAGGATCAACTATGATCCATTGAATGAATAATTCACAGTGTTTCTTTATGACATTTGAAAGTATATTTTCCACACTACAGACATGACTTTAACTTTAACACTGTTCTGATGTAAAACTGCAATTTTGATGGAATAAAATCAGAAAGCAGTTTTTCACATATTCCTAAAGACACAAATACACAGCTAATAACTGTATTTTCTTAAATCACATGTTGTCCCTCTTCTCTTAGATGATCCGGAGAGCTTCCGTCAGGTGGACGGCACTCCCCTGACAGCAGGGGATATCGTCCAGAAGATTGCAAACAAGATCTACGAGGAAGATGACAGAGGAGTGTTTGACAGAACTGTTTCCAAGCTGCTCAAGCTGGGCCTGGTAAGCTGTGAATTTGGAACATCATGTGGCACTCGAGTGGAGCTGCATGTGATGTGACATTTGCTCAACAGGAGGTCTGTCTCTGTTCTCCCTGTTAGCGCGCAGTCACACTAACAGATGTGTGAATTGTGCTGCGTTCCACAAAAGGAGAAAAAAAGATTTTAAGTGTAAAACATAGAACCTAGTTGCAGTGTGATCAGTCTCTGTCACAATTGTCTTTGGTGGTCCCTGATTCTTGTTTTCCATCCCTAATGGAAATAATTTATGCAGGAATACTGAATCAGCATCATTCACACATTTTAAGGGACACAAGAGATACAAAAAAGTATTCTCTCTGAAAAGTTTGAACAAGTGACAACTCATGTTGAGGGTCAGCACAAGTACCCATTCCATGCAAACTACACAAAAGGATAAATTAAGTGAAGAATTACAAAATTTCTCCTGTTGCTTGAACAAAAATCTCAAAATCTGGAAAGGCCTGATACAAATTCAGTAGGTGTTTTTCTCTTCTAAAGGGAGGAGATGTGTTGTTAGGTGTTACTGTAAACTACGTTACCCAGAATGCTCGGAACACCAAAATGAATGACATTAGTAAAAGTTCACCAAGAAACCTACACAAAAAAACAGGAAAAGAAAAAGGAACAATTATGAGTTTGTGTTCAGTTTAAAAATACTGATGTTTATTTTTCTCTTTTGAAAGGCAGGAGATGTGTGGTTAGGTGTTGCTGTAAACTACATTACCTTGAATGCTCATAAGGGAGTACCAAAATGAATGAAGGCAGTAAAGGTTCATAGAGAAACCTACACAAAAATAAACTAGAAAAGAAAAGGGAACAATTGTCATGAGTTTCTGTTCAGTTTGAGAGCAAATGCCCCCCCTTCTAAAGAGGAGAAAATGTGTGGTTGGGTGTTGCTGTAAACTACGTTACCCAGAATGCTTGTCAGGAGCATCAAGATGGCAGCAGTGAAACTTCGTAGGCAAACCTATGCAAAAATTACCTACATTATTCTCACGGGAAAGGTTTGCATGGCTTTATATGGAGAGGTGGATGAAGTAATTATTACTAGAAATCCTTAGTAGTTTGCCATAGAATCTGCCTTAGACTGCATGTATCCATACATTCTGTGCCTTTTACCTTCTGTAAAGCAATCCATTGAAATAACCTCGGGTTCTATTAATGTCCTGTGAACACGTCTGTGTAAAAGTATTTTTCTGCTGTTTATGTCAGACATGGAGGCTTGTAAAAAGACACATTTGTAATTCATTGGCTTATTTTTGTACACGCAAAATAGTCCACTGCTCTGTGTACAGATAAAAAACAGGTGAACCATGCACATTAGTTTTTTTATGTATGACAGGTGGACAGATCACCTGCTTTTCACAAGGAACACATTCAGCCACAAATTCAGCACTGCAGGTGTCTGCCTCTGTTCCTTTACTTTTTCTTTCTCTAATAAACAACAGTCAGTTAGTGTGCACAACATACACAATCTCTGATCTCCAAGATAATGAAACTACATTGTCCCACCACAAACTTGACTTTACACTGAAATAGGTCCATGCACGTGTGACTGTATCCATATCCATTATGCACCTGTGGCATGAAATGTGTAGCGGGTTTGGATAATGTTAGAGCTGATCTACGCATTGCTCATAAATGTATGGTTTCAGCGCCGCAAGCCCACTACAGTTGACTGAGCAATGTGTTTGTGTTAATTAAATAAGACGCTGATTATTTGCAGCCACCACCAGTCTGTCTGACAGTGCGTGCACTCAGTCCTAGTTGGACTGCGCTTGCTTGGGGACAACCTTCCACCAGGTGACATTGCAATTGAACATAGTCGCGCAGAGGTTGAGTGTGCTGTATGCTCAATGTCAACTTGGCCAGACAGTCGTCAAAACTCCTGGTAATCAGTAGCTGGCAGCAACATGATTCCACCATTTTTTTCTGGTCGCAATGAGGTTGCCGTCATATTTTTCCGCTTGTGTGACTGGGGCTTTCGTGCTTCAATTTACTGCTCGGATTCCTCCTTGGATTGTAGCACGGTGTACTCAGTCATTGTTAGCAACATCTATCAAAAACTTCATAGACAAACCTATGCAATGGGTACCTATGGACAGTACTGTGTGCACATTTTATTAAATTGGACACCAAAGAGACAGAATTGCTTTTAAAAAAGTACAAACTCAGCTTACACTATTGTTGATGCTTGGAACAACCATCTTGGATTATGAAGTTGGGCATGTGGGGTTCAAACGAGTGGATGAATTGGAATTCTGACTTCAGGGTGCAATCCTAGGGTGTGTCAGTGGGAAATTATGACCTACACTGCACTGTTACATGTTTGCTGTGGTACCTCAGGGTAAACTGTGTGTGTCTCTGCAGATCACAGATAGTCAGGCAGATACTCTCGAGTACCAGGTCGCTGAAGCCCTCCAGGATCTCATCACCAAAAATGCCAAAAACAATGAGATTGAAGATATTGATGACAATGATCAAGAGACAGAAGAAGAACAGGAGGACCAGATGTCAGACCCCAACACGGTATACACTGCAACAAGTGTTCACAATGATAATGTGACAATAAAAATGGAAAACAATTACACCGATGTTGGTATTTTCAGGATACGTGGCCATCGGCTAGGCGGCATTACAGTGATGATGATGAGGATGAGGATGAAGATGAGGAGGAAGTGGAAGAAAACGAGACTGAAGATGAAGTAGAAAGAGATGCAGAAGATGAGGGTGACGACACCTTGGACAGAGATACTGAGGAAGGCAATGAGGTGAGAACTGAGGACGGACTCCAGGACCTGCAGTACTTCCCCAACTTCTACCGTCTGCTCAGGAGCCTCGACTCAGGTAAACACCACTTCTCCAATCACAGCCACAGGCACTGCTTCAGTCTTTCTAAATTTACACTTGATCAATCAGGATCAGGACTATTGAGCTCCTGTTGTCATGACAATGATGCTGTCAAGGAACAGATGCTTGCTTTTCTTCCATGTACACGACGTGGATGAAAATCAACAGGTCCATGACCCCTGCAGCCAAACGCTGTGTGGTGTCTTGGTCACCATGGTAACCAGTGGCAATTGGTGTGTCTGGTTTGTCTGTTGTAGATCGGGACACCCAAGAGAGAGAGACGCTGATCACCATTATGAAGACGCTGATTGACTTTGTAAAGATGATGGTGAAGTACGGAACCATCACGCCAGAAGAGGGAGTGTCCTATCTGGGTAAGTCTTTAATTTTTTACTTTTTTTAAATAATTGGGTTCATTCAGGTTCAGTATAATCTGCAATGATATGTATATTATAACATTTGACCGTTAGCTTTCACCTAGTTCTATGAATTTCTGCATCTGTGCATTTCTCTGACCACATTCACATTACAGCCTGAAGTGCTCCATATCTGATATTGATGCTGGACACTCTCACTCACTCATCTTCAACCGCTTACTCCAATTAAGGGTCACAGGGGAGCTGGAGCCTATCCCAGCAGTCATAGGGCGTGAGGCGGGGTACACCCTAGATAGGATGCCAGTCTGTTGCAGGGCCACATATAGACAAACAAACACATTCACACCCACACGGACACCTACAGACAATTTAGTTTCCAAAGCACCTAACCTGCATGTTTTTGGATGTGGGAGGAAGCCACAGCACCCTGAGGGAACCCACACAAACACAGGGAGAACATGCAAACTCCACACAGAAAGGCCACAGTTCGGAATCGATCCCATGACCTTCCTGCTGTGAGGCAGCAGTGCTAACCACTAATCCACTATGCTGCCCCACTCTGGACATGTGGCACCAAAATGATTTTTGGAGTAGTGTGAACAATCTAAATAAAACCTTTACATAACACATGCAATATTTGAGTGAATACATATCTGGTAAAGTGATCAGAGTGAGAGCAGTCACGTTAGATTTGACATTTCTTGTTTCACAGCTTACATCTCTTTGTGTGGCCATTTCACTGACTGTTGTACAATGCATTTTGCATACAAGTGCTAATGCTAACAGTGTTAGCTTTGACCAGTGTTGCCTGCTTGCACACATTCTCATCATTTCCATCTGAAATGTCATGATTTTTTGCTGAATGCTTCTATGTTCGGGATCTAGTTGTAATTACACCAGAGTTAAATACAACGTGCAAACATGAAAGTGAATGATGCAACATAAATATCAGATTTAGCTAATGAAACTATAAAACCTGCAAATGTGGACTCTGAGCTGGGCGTTTTATGCTAGTTACTGGTGGGTAAATTTGAAGATAATTAATCATTAAAAAATTTAGAACTGCAAGGTTGAGATATTACCAATGAATACATATCAGCAAAATACATTATTTCCTGCAAAAGTGCTAAAGCTTTTTAATACCAATGTATAAATATAGTTTGAGAACAGTTGCTAACCAGATAATCTACAAGCCTTTACATGAAGGGATTGTACTTGTATTCTTGAGTATTCACTTGTATCGGACTGCAAATTAAATTGTACATTGGTTTTACAAGTTTATACTTCCATAAGGCAGAATCTCATGCTGGTGATTAGTACTGTGACATTCAGTTAGCTTAGTATTGACTTTGCTAATAGGATAGTTGTTGCTATAAGGTAGCAAGCAGAGACAACTGAAAAAAGCAGCCCACAATATTGAGCTAGCTAAATAGCTGCTCGCCAGTAACAAATTAACAATTATGTGGAAAGGTGTATTAATATTTTCCAGTATTATCTTACCACTTCAGCTTTAACCAGTCTGTTAACATTTGAACAATTGTATTAGCTAAGTCCTGATTTCAAGCTAGATAGTTATAGCTACCTACATGTTGTTTGATAGCATCGCCATTTTGGATGAGCCTTTTTACGTAAGCATTGACAAAGCTGTTTTCCTTCTTGCTTGTCAATGCTACGTATTGGCAAAGAGAAGCAAAGCTGACTGTAGGGTGTAAAACTCCGACGTAGCCGTGCCAGCAGCAGCGGCTTCTTTCAGTCTGCTTACAAAACACATTGAAAGCTAATTAAAAATGAAAACAAACTCTAAAAGCAGAGGCTGACTATCACTGTTCTAATTAAACCTGCTGAATGGTACAGCAGTAACTAACGGGTTATTCTGTTCTTACAGAGGAATAAATTATATTAGAGCGAGGCAGGTATATACAAATAATGCAGCATGTTTCCTGGGAAACTCCTTGGTCTCATGTTGTGTTGATTTTGCAGCGATAATAGGATGACATTTCACCATCACCTAGCAACAGGCTATTGCCCCATGTCACGCCACGCCATGCCACGCCTCCACCCCCAAACGACTCGATGAGTCACACAGGTACACATCTAACCGCACAAAGCTGTCAATCAAAGCTAATCAGCCTGAAGGTGAGAGAGTGAGAGAGAGTGATACTGGGTAGGTCAAAGCACATTTTAGGCAGTGTGTGGATGGACAAGATAAGTTTCCACCCCGTTACAGGTGGGAGGAAGAAGAGAAAGCAGAGATGGAAAGTGAGATGGTTAGATAATAAGAAAGAGGAGGCAGGAGAGAAACATCAATGAGAACAAACCTTCATGTCCAGTTATAAATCTGCAGTCATAACCTTCTAAAATATTTTTCTTTCTTGATGAATCTTATTCAGCGTTTGGATCTGGCTTTTAAAAAGCACTTGTTTCAGTCATTGTCTGTCTGGTTCCTCTCGTCATTTTAATGTGAAACCTTTATTGACAACTTTGCAAATTTCCAAAGCAGTATGATCAAGACCCAGAACACGATCACACATCCAGATTACAGGTACTACAACTCTACTTGCAAAATGTCTTAATCCACAAGAATAGTAGTTATTTTACTTTATTCTTTTCGGCAACATGGTGGCTTAGTGGGTAGCACTGTTGCCTCACTCTTGCCACACCAAGAAGGTTGTGGGTTTTGCTTCCCACCCGGTCCTTTCTGTGTGGAGGTTGTATGTTTGCCTGGGAACACTCCGACTGCTCCGGCTTCCTCAGACTCCGAAAGACATGCAGGTGAGGTGGATTTGGTGAGTCTAATTGGACTGTAGGTGTGAATGAGTTTGGGTTGGTGTTCAAGAGGTCTTCTCCATCGAGCACTGATGTCATCTGTCCTCAGCATGCCCAGGCCATGCTTGCTTCGAAGAGATCCATGTTCTTTGGGGCAGGAGCTGAAGATTACTTTGGTGGCATTGATAAAGCCTCTGCTGTCATTTCTGTTGGTGAGGGCTTGGATTTCAGTAGCCTTGTTGGACCACCAATGAATTTTCAAATTGCAAGTTTCACTTCGATGAGTGCCTTTACTTTGCTAGAGTCAAAAGTTTTCTCTTGTGGGGATGGATCTTTCTGAAGGTTGAGGAACGTTTTTTGATTTTGGTCATTGGAGGAACTGGTTGTCCTAGTGTTTCCTCTTCTGATGTCCGACTGTTTCTTGGTAAGCTGTTGTCATGGCTTTTTCTGGGTCTCCAAGCTTGGTGATGTTGAACCTGTTGACAGTTTCACAGTGACTAGGCCTTCTCTTGGGGCGGATGTTCAGCCGGATCTTGGAGCACATCAGATAATGATCCTTCCAACAGTCATCTGCACCAGTCATTACCTTGGTGGACAGGACATCTTTCTGGTTGCACTTTTGACAATCATGTAGTCGAGCAGGTGCCAGTGCTTTAAGTGAGAATGTTGCCAGGAGACTTTGAAATTTTGCATGAAGATGGTCTTTGTGATGAGAGTGTGCTCAGTTTACTTCATGAGGAGCAGCATGTAGGTGACATTGCATAGTGTTCACTTGCAAGCTGGAGGTGGAGTATCATCAGCTGTTCACTGATACCCATCAGGAGTTCAGTCAGTTTTGGAAGGAGAAAGTTCTTGATGGCAAGCCGATGCCATTGGTTTGTTGTTTTCCCTCACGGAGCCCTTTCCAGAAGAAGGTGTAGCCCCTTGTGCCTCCTATAGCTGGCTTTCTCCTGCTCATCTTGTTTCACTCAAGGCGATGATGTTTGAGGTCAAGTTTCTGGAGTTTGCAAGAGACAGTAATTGTTCACCTTTCAGGTCAGCCAGATCTGTTGTTGTCCATCAAGGGTTCATATGTTCTATATCCCAGATTGCTAGTGACATGGTAATCCAGTCTTGTTAAGGTACAGCAGACTATGTTTAGAGCACCTTTTGTAGCTCCTTCTCTGTTCGGGGTGAGCAGAGTGGATCCTAACTAGGGCAGCTCAGTCGCAGAGTGTTATGGTGTGTCCTTTGTCCATGTCTGCATCCTGTGTTTGTGTTCTCAGTGTCCGGCCCCTGTCTGTATCTGTGGTTATCTGTTCTTGTGGTCTGTCTTTTGGTGTGTGTGTGTGTGTGTGTCCTTGGTCATGGTGTGACGTCAGTGTCTGTGGTCTGTCCTTTGTCTGGATCCCTGTCTATCTGTCCTTATCCTCTGCCACCCCCTTGTGACTGGTCCTGTTGTTGTTTGAGTTATCTATGTGTTTTTATTTTTGTATCTGTCCTTGTCCTTTGACTTCCCTCCTTGTGATTGTTCCCTGTGATGTTATTGTCTACGTCCCTGTGGATTTGCATGTCTGTGTACTGTCTTTATCCTTGTCCATCTTTGTTTATTTTACAGTTCTGCAGTTTAGTTCTCTTTGTCTTTGTAGTCTGGTTTTATTATGTCTCATTCCTGGGTTTATTTGATCTTGGTTTTGTTTCTTTATTGATTATAGTTTGTTCTTCCACTTTTATTTTAGTGGTCATGGTTTGCTTGTATGTTTTGATTAATATCTTCCTGTGTCTCTTCCCCAGCTGTTTTTGATTTGTAATTACTCTCACCTGTCATCTGTTTGTGTGATCACCCCAGTGTGCATTTAAGCTTCAGGTTTTCCTTGTGTTGTTTGCTTTGGTTTCTCCTGTGCCTTGTGATTTGTAAGTGCTTTGAGTGCATCTTTGTCACCTCCAGTTTAGTAGCTGTATTGTGTTCTGTGTTTTGTTCATTTCTGTCGTTACCCACTTAGTGGTTTTTGCTTGAGTGCTTTTTGCCTTGTGTTTTGATCTTTGCTTCATTTTTCCCCCTGTTGTTTTCACGTGGGTTGCTGGGCTATTTTTGGTACTTTTGGTTGAATAAATACCTACCAGTGATTTCACCTTACCTCCTGTTTTGTGACTGCCTGTATTTTTGGGTTCTTCTA
Organism: Thalassophryne amazonica; assembly: GCF_902500255.1. Taxonomy (NCBI): domain Eukaryota; kingdom Metazoa; phylum Chordata; class Actinopteri; order Batrachoidiformes; family Batrachoididae; genus Thalassophryne; species Thalassophryne amazonica. The sequence continues at coordinate 138,174,310 of NC_047104.1, forward strand.
GTAACGGCAGTCATAACACAGATACAGATGCTGAAAAACCCTCCTGCTTCTTTCAAGGGTCTGATGACTGAATCACACATCTGCTGCTTCTGTGCCAAGTCCGAGCATCATAGTTAGTACAGTTAAAATAAGTGTAAAAAAAAAAGGCATTGCATGATAATGGAGGATAGTGTGTTTTAACAAAATAAATAGTCAAATTAAGAGCAAGTATATTGACACTTTATGTGTGATGTGATTATTTTTTGTGCTACTATTAGTACTGTTTTCATGCAGCATATGCACTGTGTCTGTAGTGAGACTGATCTTTTGCTTTGTTGTATTCTTTAATCTTCCAACATAGACTGAATATAATTAATTTTATGTTCTGATTGGGTTAGAATGGGGTCTTTTATGTTCAAGCCCGTCAGATCTGTTTTTCCTTCAGTAGATACAACTCTGTTCTCATGATAATTGCCCTCTGAGTCACACAGGAACTGCGTATGTCTTCCAAACGGCATAATAAATTCATTCCGCCTAATTAATTCTGTGGACAGAGTTCACGTCATAAATGTAAAGTAAATGTTTATTCTCTCTCATCCACCTGCAGAAAATCTGGATGCTATGATCGCCATGCAGACCAAGAACAAACTGGGCAAGTCTCTCATGCTCCCTGACTTCACTGGACCTGCTGGTAAAATTAATTTAAATAAATAAAAATATAATGTGTCTGACAGCTGGGATGTGGCCACTATTTAGAATAATGTTGAAAACTTGATTGTCTAAAGGTTGATTCTGTAAAAAAATATAATCTCAACCTTTTAAAAAACCTTTGTAAAATAGAGCAAGACAAACCTGAAAATAGCTGTATTTTTTTGTTGTTGTTTTTGATCCCTGTATACCAGTTATTGAGAAACTCATTTACAATCCATAATATGGAGACATTCCAGGATAAAAACATACTTTTTGGGCATTTAGACTTCCCATCAATATGTGGGGTTAAGAAGATCTCAGCTACAGTATGTCTCAAACTGATGAATGATTGTAACCTCTATGATGTGTTTTGTGGTTATAGGGAAAAACTTGGATGAGGATGACAACACCAAGGCCGAAGCAGCCAAGATGCAGAAGGAGTACGAGAACCTGAAAGACTCTACAAAAGAGGAGCAGCCCCAAACGGAGACAAGTCAGTCTGACAGACACGTGCCCAATGTAATGTGACGTAGACAACAGTGTGTAAATGAAAATTTGGTGCATGTTAATGACCGTAAGCACAAAATAAAAAGAAATCAGCCAGTTAAATTGCGGTATGCAGGTGAAGGCACATCTTTATTCAAATATAATATACATGGAAGATATATTTGTATTGCCCTTGCTTGGACTGGGTGTTGGGTAGGGCTGTGAAGTCCAACATGTGGATGCCAACAGCTGGAAAATGCCATGGGTAGAGGTGGGCGATACCGGGAATTTTGATATTGATCCGATACCAAGTAAATACAGGCCCAGTATCGCCGATATCGATACCGATACTGGTACTTTTTCATATTTAGGCTTCATAGACCCAAAGGATCCAAAAGACATAGGATAGAATTTTGTCAAACATTGTACGTGACAACAAAATACATTATTATCACAATCAATATTTTTGTTTAAAAAATATCACTCAACACAACTTAAAACAAAATCTCCTGAGGTAGAGAGCTGACAAACCACAATACTAGGGTGCACAACTCCGTGTTGTGTGACACAGCGCAGCACTGCTTTTACAGACAGAGAGTAGACTTTGATGAATCTGCGTGCGCAGCAGTCAGTGCGTGCGGGAGAGAAAAAAAGCTTGACTATCGATCTTTTTACACGAAGATCATTCAGTATCAATACCCAGCGGTGGTATCTATATTATCAATATTAGGATCGATCCGCCCACCTCTAGCTATGGGGCCACTCATGTCATTTGGTTGCATCCTGCCATTCAGGACCCAGCGTGGATTCGTAGTGTGATGGATGCAGTAGTGCGTGGCACCAGCACATCACCACATCACCTTATTTGATTATTTACTCATATAACAGTAATAAATGTAAAATTGAACTCGCTCTTCTAGGTGTTCAAGTCCTGTAACAGAATGAGTCTGCATTATTTCCTAGGTTTTCTATTATATCTAACTTTAAAAAAACCTTGCTTTTTCATTTGGTTCTTCGTTTGTTTCTTCTCCAAACTTCAGATGTGCCTGGAAAGTCTGAAACCTATTTGGATGCCATCCGGAAGAACATCGAGTGGTTAAAGAAACACAATGAGGAAGAAGGCAAAGAAGGTGAGTCGAACTCACACCAACATTAAAATCCTCTCTGTAAGACAAGGTTTATTTATGTAGCATGTTCTGTATTTGGACAAAATTACAAGTGCTTTCTGTAATGCATTAAAAATGCACTGTAAGATGTTAAAACACAAAATGAGGTCAAACCAAAATTTAAAAGGAAAGCAAGCCGGATTATGTCTTTTCTATTTGAAGCCTTCAAGTCCTTCATTAGTTCCTTATTTGTGATCTTGAGGTTCTGGTGGTCCTTTGTAACAAATGCTTGTCAATTCCTGGATAATAATTTGGCCTTGAGGTTCTTATATAGTAGATGGTGCAGTTGGCCATTGCAATGAGAATCTTGTCTAGATGGCTCTTAAGCAGATCCAGAATTATGCTCTGGAAGCCAGTTGTATAGGTAGGCCCATATAGGACCCCATCACACTCAGATAAAGGCCATGATGGCAGCACCGTGTCCTGAAAATTTTGATGAACACTGTGGGGATGTGGTCAAAATAGAAAAGTTTGTTCTTTTCAAGTCCATACTTTGTATGAAATTAGTGGGAACATGTTAATTGCAGTAAGAACGTGGCAGGGAAGGACATAATCATGATAATGTTCTTACTCCAAATAATCAGATAGCACTATGTGCATACCTCATTCAGTGTGTATCCTTATCAGTACTGCGTCATGTGCTGCATTTTTTTTTTCAATTGTTCTGCAAGTTTTCTTGTGTCCACATGTAGGTTGAACAATAAACTGCAGTCAGAAAAAAAGGTCTGCTGCCAAACACACTATTAAAGACAGTGAAATGTGCATGCTTGTGGGTGAGCATGTAGGCGGACACAGTCTTTGAAGGGAACCTTCATTGCTATGAAGACGTGGGTGAGAATGTTTTATTTTTTTTGGTTGCATAGCAGCACCATGGACAGGGATCGGCACATTTCAGAACGCAGCCCTCAGACTGCTGCTGTTGTGAGATCCCATCTGTGCACGTCAGTCCCTACTAGGTTGAATTGCATCAGTAATATTAGTAATATTGTTACTACATCCTTATTATTTTCTTACTGCATCCTGATTCAACCATGTCCTCATGACATCTTTTTGAACATGTCCAACATTTGGTCACATCCATGCAGAGCAGACCAAATCTTTATCAGTTTCTACAGTATCCCTACCATGTGTACAAGTTCATGTTGCATCCACCCAGTTTTTTGCAGATGTAGTGGAAATGTGAGTGTGACAGGGTTTTTAAATACAGCCACAGGTTCCAAAATTAACTCCTAATTATGCAAGCTTTTACAAGTATACTCAACAAAAATATAAATTAAACACTCTGTTTTTGTTCTCATTTTTTCATGAATTCAAAGTAAAAGTTGTAAGAATTATTCAAGGCACATAAAAGGCTTATTTCTCTCAAATTGTCTTCACAACTGTGTCTGATAGTGTGCATTTAACCTTTGCTGGGTTGGTGTGGTACATGATTGTGGCCTTACAACTGCACGTGTAACCATGGCAGCACAGGACCATCACATCTGGCTTCTTCACCTGAGATCAGAAAGGCAGACAGCTGACGCAGCAGCTGGTTTGCACAACAAAGAATTCCTGCACAAACAACCAGAACCATCTCAGGAAAGGTTATCTGAAATCTAGTCTTCTTCACTAGGGTTCTGACTTGGCGGCAGTTAGGGAATAACCCATTTGTGTCTGATTTGTGGACGAAGGTTTGACCACATTACTCCCATTCTGGCATCCCTTCATTGGCTACCGGTTTCTGCCAGATCGGATTTTAAAGTATTATTGTTGGTTTATAAAATTGTTCACGGACTGGCACCTTCCTACCTGGTGGGCTTGGTTAAGCCCTACATACCTGCGCGGCTCTTGCGTTCGCAGGGCGCAGGGCTCCTGTGTGTTCCAAGGGTGAACAAGACGTCCGTGGGGTATAGAGCCTTCTCCTACCATGGTCCCACTCTTTGGAATGATCTACCTGCTGTTATTAGGTAGTCTGACACGGTGGAGACTTTTAAATCAAGACTGAAGACCCACTTTTTTAGACTGTCTCATCATTAATTTAATCTGTTTGTGTTTGCTTTGTAATTTATTTTTATTCTACTGTGTTTTATCTTTTTATTGTGCTTTTCTTGCTTTTAATTTTGATTTTAGATTAATTTGTGTTGTTGTGAATTGTGTGAAGCACCTTGGGGCGACTTTGTCGTGAGTTGGCGCTATATAAATTAATACATTGAAATTGATGTTAATACTGGATTTTCCAGTTGCAAATTGAGTTTTACTGGTAATGCATTAGCGGAGATAGTAAAAAGGAGTTATGCCGGAGTTTTACTGGCTCCAATAGCGTGTCGCTGGTAAAACAGATATTTGCAACTGTAAATTCCAGCATAAACATCTGCAAATCATCAGACACAAGGGGGTTATTCCCATTCATATCCAATCCCATCGTTTGCATCGTTTATTTTTCTGTAAGTAATTTGGCTGGAGAAACCTACCGTAGCAACAGCGTCTTCATGCCAAACTGTAAATTCTGTGAGCAGACCCACAGATTTCTCCATCTTGTCAGCTGCATTGAGTAATTCTGTATCAGAATCCACATCAATACTTTCGTATGATAGATTAAATTCACCCATTTCGGCATCATCGTCGCTGCACTAGTTTCTCTCGCTCTCAGCTGACGGTGCCATTATTGACATCTGCGTAGCAATGCGGTCAGGGTGCGGAGCAATACATAAAATGTGAAACGGTCGAATATTTTGCCACCGTCAACGCGATATTTTATGGTCTGAAATCTCACACGATTAACCAATCAGATTTGCAGAACAAATGTAATTGGATGAGAAATCGATTTTATTGGGCAAATCCTCACTTTTAACGACATGTGGCACTGTAGAGAAGGGATTTTGTCACAGATGAATCTCTGTTTACGCTGTAGTCATATGTCAGACAGCATGTATGGTGTTGTGTGGGAGAGCAGTTTGTTGTTGACGTTAGTGTTGTGACCAGAGTAGTCCGTGGTGGTGGCGTATGGGCACACATAAGCTACCGACAGTGCGTTCTCATACATTTTATTGATGGTAATTTGAAAGCACAGTGATCCTGTATGAAGACATCTTGTGGTCCATTGTCAGGTCATTCCTCCACCGCCATCACTGCAGAGATGTTGCAAGGATCTGTACACAGTTCCTGGAGTCTGAAAACATCCCAGTTCTTGCATAGCGTGCAAATGCATATTCAGAAAAGTCACCTGTTGAGCATGTTCAGGATACTTTAGATTGACATTTATGACAGAGTTTCAATTCCTGTCAGTATCCACCAACTTTGCACACCCATTGAAGAGGAGTGGACCCTGTTGATGAATAGATGAAAACTGCGTGAATCCAACAAGAATCAGCCCAATAAATGCATTTTTTAAAAAATACTTAAAATTGATTCATTTAAAGTGTGCGTACTTTCGCTTCATCTGTGAGGTGGAGATCAGCCAGTGGTTCAACACATAGTGGTGTGTGTTTAAAAAAAATACAGGAACACACTTTCAATGCACAATAAGTGTTGTGTGGGCCGCTGAAGAGGAGGTACTGCTGGCCCACCACCACAAGATGGCGCCCTGCTTGAAGTGCGGGCTTCAAGCACGAGAGGGCGTCGGAGCAACCAGGAGTGACAGCTGTCACTCATCCACTACTCATCACCACCACCATAAAGGCCGGACTGCAACTCCACCTCCCCGCCGAGAAATCAGCTACCATTCAGGTAATTTCTCTGTTGACTCAAACCGTTGAGTGATAATCTGAACTTCTTTTGCAGCCGTTATCCTGTGGTGTTCTGCCTTATCTGTGGGATTGGCGTTTGGTGTGACAGCGACGGCTTCGCCTCACACCCAAACCAGATAAGTGGTTAAACAGGAGCTGCACGAGTGTGTGATTGGAGGTGGAGGTTCTCCCTCCTTTACTGAACACTGACTGTGGATTACTGAGTGTGCGAACTCACACTCATCAGGACTGTCTCTGTTTCTGCCAGCAGTACCGGGTCTGACTGCTGAAGACAGCGGCCACCTGGGGCGCAGGGCTTGGCGGCTCCGGTGTTCTTCAGCTCCGTTGGTGGTGGAAGCTGTGTGGGGATCCAGCTCTTCTCTCGCCAGGCGTCTTCTATCGTCGAGCCTGCCCACACGTCACCTGGTGTATGATTGACAGTCCACCATATTGTTATTGTCTGTACGTCGTTGTGCGATTCACAACATTAAATTGTTACTTTTGGCTTATCCATTGTCCGTTCATTAACGCCCCCTGTTGTGGGTCCGTGTCACGTCACTTTCACAACAATAAGTCTGTTTCAGATGATCAGCGTTGTGTGTCGTTTTGTCAAGTTCTCGCTTCTGCTGCAACATTGATTAGCTCCTTACACCGGTTACAGCGCCACATATAGGCCCGGTGTATATACTACAGCATTTTCAGTGGGTTTGTGTATATGTATTGAAGCAGTGTTAGGTTTATGGAACACTGTTTCAAAACGACAAAGAAAAGATTGTATCCGTTTCCATGTGGACAACGCCTGAGTTTGTCATTTTAGATAAAATGTAAAGCTGAACTTGCAGGAAATGTCTTCCACTGGTAACTCAAAAAGCCAAAATGTTAGAGGTTCTTCCTGACAAAGGAGGTTGTCCGAACGGGGGTGTTGACCTCATGCCCCATCATCACCACCACCACCACCACCACCCTGCACATGACCTCTAGCGCCATCATGCTCTAGATTTCCGGTGAGAGCCCTGAAAGGATGGAAAAAATGACATATGTATTATTTAATTTATCCATTATTTATAAATACAAGTTATCAGGTAGGACAAATGTGTATAAACTGAATTTAAAAAGTTATATCTCAGAATATGAACATAAGGCAGCCTCGGAGTGTTGGTTTCCCACCTTTGTTGGTAGATTTGTGCATTAATGTTTTGTATGTTGTGTATGACATGTAACTGTTTAGTGCTTATGAGTTATTTATTCTTGTTTGTCATATTTTATGATCAACCTGGCAGTGGTAAGACCAATTTTTGTTTATTTTCTAGGTTAATCATTCAGAAATTCATTAAAAGTTGCTTGGTGGAGGACGGCGGTGGGCACTGTTCAGCTAATCCGATAACTAATTATCAAAGCTAATGTTTTTGTTAGCGCATTAGTTTTTCAGATGCTTTAAAACCATCATCGGACCAATTATCTTCCAATAAATTTAGTTCTGATAACTTTCAGTCCGCTAACATTTTTTTCTGGTAAAGTGAGCAAAGTTTAACAATCAAAAATATTTGGAAACCCTAAAATCAAACATTTTAATCCCTGTTGTGTGTAGATCAGTGGTTTATGGCAGACTGGCTGTCGCTTGTTGATGACATCATCATCAAGCGCAAGACGTGATTGGCCGGTCGACGCATCGAGCATTGTGGGTAGTGTAGTTCAGCACAAACAAAACAGACTAATTTTAACATTATTTTATCAATGCATTAATGGACGTATTTCAGTTATTTAAGCTGCAGGGTTCAAAGCCTGTGAAAAAAGCAGCAGCGTTTAGTTTGTAAATGACGGTGTAGCTAATACCGAGATAAACTTTGACTTCTAATACTGTGTTTTACTGGTTTTGAAAGATGATGACAGTGTTTGGGGTTTTATTTTTATTCATTAATTTTTCATGTGTTCTTTTAGTGTTTGTGATCGTTGAATTTACCCAGAAGCCCCTGTGATGCTTAAAGTGAAACTCGGCTGAAAGTGTAAACTGAATAAAAGTCTGAATAAAAGTTATCGGTTATCTGCAATAAAGATACATTTTTTAGCAGTTTAACATCATAAAAGATAACTTTCAGTTATCAGATTAATGGTTATTGACAGTGGTGGCGCCAATAATGAGCCAAGCTCCCCTCAGCTCCCCTCAATAATTCTGCCAATAATGTGAATAGCGACTGACATATTTGTGGATCTCAACTGCAGTTTTGCACTGAGAATGTCTCAATATTGCTTTTTATCCACCAATGCTGAATCACCCGTCACAAACAGAATTTTCAGTTTTGCAAATAAACATTTATTTGTAAAAACCCACACAAGTTACAAATCAGAAATTTGTGTTTGTGGATCACAAAGCACATGATTCTAAGTGATGTGTGTGCATTGATACCACATTTTAGAGGAGCACAGGTGACTAAAACATATACCTTGGTATTATAAAGCAATTTACTATATATTGTTCATTTTGACGACATTTTGTGGAGCACCTCCAACTTTTACCCCCTCAGCCCCCCCCCCCCCCCCCCCCAAAAAAAATAAATGTCCTGGCGCCGCCACTGGTTGTTGAGGCTAACATTTTGGTTAGCTGTGCCCACCACTGGTGAGGGACGTCATGTTTATCTGAGTTAATTTTATGGTTTCTGCTTTAATGAGCAGTAAACGATTCATCTAGTAAGAGGCAGAATCATTTGGAAGCTCTGCCCCTCTTCACTGCGCTGTTTTGCAGATCCGACTGAGATCAGATGCGAGTAAAGAACGGACAACCTTTTGTTTGCCGGAATTTGCATTTGAAATGAATGTTGGATAGATGTTCCACTCCAGATCTCAGGAACCACATGAGGTTCATTTCATTCCTGTTTGCCAGTATCTATGGTCTGTCTGTCTAATCGTGCATATTTTAATTTGGCACATGCAGTCATGAAGCCTTCTCACTACAAAAAGCAAATACACTTTGTTCTGTACAAATGCTGCAACTCTAACTGAAAGTGACACACGATCTGCAAACGGCACCAGTTTTTTTTTCACACAAAGTCCTGCTGTAAGACGAGAGGCCTGCTGCTCCAGTGTAAAATTAATGATCACTGGTGCTTAATTAAGCAAAGAGGAATGAAATGTTCATGAGTTTCCATTATGCTGCACATCCGTCCACTGGTGGTGATCACAGCAGGGCAGCTCATAATGACAAAAAAGCCCCAAGATTTCAATGAGATGAGTGTTTGCTGGCCTGATTTACTCTGAGCTAATAAACAGGTGATCCACAGTGGAAGACACATTGACAGGAATCACTGAAGAACACAACGTATGGCCCAGATTCCTAAAAAGAAACTAAAACTGCTACAATGATCAAAGCCTGGCTCTTTGCTCACAGAGCGTGATGAGTGGGGAGCAGTCTACACCTTTTAATACGGGGCTCATCTCTGACCCGGATCTATTCAGGACACCTCATTAATATTCTAGCGTGGGCAGCGGTTGTCTGGGGCAACAGGAGCCTCAATGCCCCTCTGTCAGTAATCTGAACAGATAATCACACACTAAGTTTGCACACCCCCACATTACCCCGTTTTCCTGCCATCAGATTTCTCTGATGGTATCCAGCACTTGAACACACCTCGTACCAGTTGAACTGCTCTTTAAACGACTTTGCCGGTTGCCTGTGCCTCCTTTTTTTCCCCCCGTCGTTTGTCTCCGTCTCCAGAGCTGCGGGGTAAGAAAACCTGTCAGAAAATACAAAAGTACAACAGGCAGTTCATTGTGTTCACTCCACTAGAAGCAGCCGTTAGAAGGATCCCAGCGGGCTGCCGGCATGCAAATGTGTGAACGCCTACACACAGCACAGATTAGCCTCGGAGGAACAGATGGACAGAGAGGCGACATCCTGCTTTTGGCTCTTTGCCTCACACTAAAAAAAGCGGTGCTGCCTCCACTTACGATTTCTTAATCGTCGACACTGTCACGAGTGTTTCATGTGTGTTGAGGTGACGCGGGACATTTTGAAATGCCGTGGGATTTTTGTGGCTGTTGCCACATGGGTTTGATTCAAGGAGACGGCCTGCAGTGTAGAAAGTCCCCAATACTTTCCTTTCATTTTGCACATTCATATCTGTTGAGACACTCCCACTGACCTGGAACACTGCAGGGAGAAAGGAACAGGTGCAGGGGAGGTGGGTGTGACAGGCAGCATTTGTTTTGCATTTAAAACAACAGGCACAGAAAAATATCATTTTCTTCAGACTGCTGAGGATGTAACATTTTAGTGCCTGAGTGTGTTGATTCTACCTTGAAGTTTTAAACTTTTCAAACTGGGCCTCATACGTTAGGTGTTTTTGGGTTCAGCGTTTCACTTGGAACAAAAGGGACTTTAATTGCTATCCATCATGGGCTAAACAGCTACGGTGTAATGGTACAGCGGCAAGCTGGGTGTGCATGATAAATAAATGGACTGCGTTTATATAGGGCTTTTCCATCTACATCAGATGCTCAAAGCGCTTTACAGTAATGCCTCACATTCACCTCGATGTCAGGGTGCTGCCACACAAGGTGCTCACTACACACACCGGGAGCAACTAGGGGATTAAGGACCTTGCCCAAGGGCCCTTAGTGATTTGCCAGTCAGGCTGGGGTTTGAACCAAGGATCCTCTGGTCTCAAACCCACAGCTTAACGACTAGACCATCACCTCCCATGTTCATGTGGGTTCCTTTCTTCATCTTTCTAACATGCGATTTGGTGAATTGGACACTTTTAACTGACTGTGTGAGTCAGAGTGTGAATGTGTCTGTTTATATGAGTCCGTCCTGCAATCGACTGGCGTCGTGTCCAGGCAGGGGGTATCCCACCTCTCACCCAGTGACCGCTGGAATGGGCTCCAACCCCACCACCCCTGTGACCCTTAACTAGAATAACCAGTTTTTTTTTTTTTTGGAATAAATGAATGACAATCAGAAAAAAACCCTCACTTGTACATACAGTAGTGTTCAGAATAATAGTAGTGCTATGTGACTAAAAAGATTAATCCAGGTTTTGAGTATTTTTGTTATTGGTACATGGGAAACAAGGTACTAGTAGATTCAGTAGATTCTCACAAATCCAACAAGACCAAGCATTCATGATATGCACACTCTTAAGGCTATAAAATTGGGCTATTAGTAAAAAAAAAAAAGTAGAAAAGGGGGTGTTCACAATAATAGTAGCATCTGCTGTTAATGCTACAAACTCAAAACTATTATGTTCAAAACTGCTTTTAGCAATCCTGTGAATCACTAAACTAGTATTTAGTTGTATAACCACAGTTTTTCATGATTTCTTCACATCTGCAAGGCATTAATTTTGTTGTTTTGGAACCAAGATTTTGCTCGTTTACTAGTGTGCTTGGGGTCATTGTCTTAATGAAACACCCATTTCAAGGGCATGTCCTCTTCAGCATAAGGCAACATGACCTCTTCAAGTATTTTGACATATCCAAACTGATCCATGATACCTGGTATGCGATATATAGGCCCAACACCATAGTAGGAGAAACATGCCCATATCATGATGCTTGCACCACCATGCTTCACTGTCTTCACTGTGAACTGTGGCTTGAATTCAGAGTTTGGGGGTCGTCTCACAAGCTGTCTGCAGCCCTTGGACCCAAAAAGAACAATTTTACTCTCTTTAGGCCAGTTGATGTGTTCTTTGGTAAATTGTAACCTCTTCTGCACGTCTTTTATTTAACAGAGGGACTTTGCGGGGGATTCTTGCAAATAAATTAGCTTCACACAGGCGTCTTCTAACTATCACAGCACTTACAGGTAACTCCAGACTGTCTTTGATCATCCTGGGGCTGATCAATGGGTGAGCCTTTGCCATTCTGGTTATTCTTCTATCCATTTTGATGGTTGTTTTCCATTTTCTTCCATGCGTCCATTTTGTCCATTTTAAAGCATTGGAGATCATTGTAGATGAACAGCCTATAATTTTTTGCACCTGCGTATATGTTTTCCCCTCTCCAATCAATCTGGCTTCATCCTTAAATAGGGGACACCTGATTCACACCTGTTTGTTCCACAAAATTGACGAACTCACTGAATGCCACACTACTATTATTGTGAACACCCCCTTTTCTACTTTTTTTACTAATAGCCCAATTTCATAGCCTTAAGAGTGTGTATATCATGAATGCTTGGTCTTGTTGGATTTGTGAGAATCTACTGAATCTACTGGTACCTTGTTTCCCATGTAACAATAAGAAATATACTCAAATCCTGGATTAATCTTTTTAGTCACATAGCGCTACTATTATTCTGAACACTACTGTATCTAAGAAAAAACTAATTTCTGCGATAAGATCAAAATAAATTACAAATATACTACTACAGAAATAGTAATAATAATAAAGGATTATTAACTGAGCAAGCAAGATTTTAGCAAGTCTAAGATATATATATATATATCTATATATATATAGATATATATATACGCGAACTTACAGTATCGCCCAAATATAAAAGCTGCTGACGGCTCATAGTCAGACTTGTTCGTTTCACCTCCATGAAGAACTTGCTAACAGATGGCCCGGTTGTTAGCTGGTAAGCTTTCAATCTGTGTTTTTTCCGATGCTGTTTAGATATTTATGGAGTATGTTCATGTCCGACTTGGTTTTTCTAATTGTATTTTTAGCTTTCTGGTTTGTAATGAATGTGATACGCATTCCAGACTGATTGTCATGGTAACCAGTCTGATATTTTCCCATATCAGATATATAGACCATAGTGACCATGCGATGCTACGCGCGTGTGTAGCATCGCAGCATTATAATAATAATAAATATAACACAATGCACAATGATCCCTTACAATAGGTCAACGTTGGCCATGATTCGATCCATCGACATCAACAGCCTTTTTGCTTAATGATTCCCTTATTGGTTCTTCAGAGTGGCTGTTGTTTTGGGGGTGTTTGTCAGGAAAAATGGAGCAGAACCTTTTACAACAGTCTCAAAACTGTAAATCCAAAACATCAACATGAAATTGTTTAACAATTTACCTCGATCACACCCCGCACATCCGTTGATGAGAGAGGGAAAGATGACCAGGATTCAGACTATTGCTCAGTTCTGACCTCGTCAGATTTAATAACAGATTCTGTCAAAAACATAAACGTTCTCACTAACAGGAGTTCAGGCTGGTGCTCTGCAAAGGACCTTGACTGTCTAAAGCCTAATGCTTTTTATCCCTGTCTCAATCCGTCCTCTAACAGTGTGCATGGCTATGTTTGGGCATTGTACTCATCAATCTTGGGTCTTCCAGTTCCACTTCTCATCCTAGCGCTGTGCAGTCTTCTGTACTTGACACGCGGTGTCCTTCAGGATAATTACCTAAAAAGGAGTTGTTTTGTGCATTCAACCATGTCTCATTCTATCTGCAGAAAGTCTGACCCATTTATCAGTTTCCCACAGTCTAAACCGTCTCACCCAAACAATTATATCTTGCATCTTTCACACATATTCAGCAGGTGCACAGTAGTTACACAACAACAGCTACAAAGAAAAACTTGCAACGAAGAGAAGAGGCAACGAAGGAAAAGAAGTCGTTTGCATAATATATTTTGAACTTGTCCAAGGTCTGTGTCCAAAGAATGTTCCCTGTGAATTGGAAGACCCTGGCAGTAATAGGACTGGACTTATGCTGAGCACAGACAGATAGCCAGATGCAAATAATAATAAAAAACTGCACTGGTCTCTGAATCAATCACTCCAGGACATCCATCCATTTTCTATACCCGCTTACTATAATTAAGTGTCATGGGGAGGCTGGAGCCAATGCCAGCAGTCCTGGGGTGTGAAGCAGGGTACACCCTGGGCAGGATGCCAATCTATCACCAGGGTCCACGCCAGGGGGGTCCCATGTTCATAAAGCAATCGAATAATTCTATAACATTTACATTTACTCTGGGGACTACCCAGCCAGTGGGGAATAAGTTTCATTACACTAGAAGCCTTCCTGAAAGGCGCTTGTAACTAGGTTAAGGATATGAGTTCCTCTTTATGTTCTCTAATGCCCATATACCAACACAGTGCAGATTAGCTACCTAAACTCTGTAATTCAGAGTATCTCGTCAATAGTTTTACATCCTCATTGAAGGACAACTTTGGATGCTGTAGCTCCTCTGAAAAAGAGAGCTTTTAAATCAGAAGTGCCTGACTCTGCTGGTATAACTCACAAACTCGCAGCTTAAAGCAGATAACCCGTCAGTTGGAGAGGAAATGGCATCTCCACTAATTTAGGAAGATCTTCACCTTAGTCTGGGAAAAAGGAGGTCTTTTGCTCTATAAAAAGCCCTCCGTATAAGCTAGGACCTCATTACTACTCATCACTAATTGAAGAAAATAAGAACCCCAGGTTTCTTTTCAGCACTGTAGCCAGGCTGACAAAGAGTCAGAGCTCTCTTGAGCCGAGTATTCCTTTAACTTTAACTAGTAATGACTTCATGACTTTCTTTGCTAATAAAATTTTAACTATTAGAGAAAAAATTACTCATAACCATCCCAAAGACGTATCGTTATCTTTGGCTGCTTTCAGTGATGCCGGTAAATGTTATTAAGAAATGATCAGACAGAAGGGAGTTTTCAGGGAATACTGTTAAGTCTTCAATTTCCATACCATAAGTCAGAACAAGATCTAAGATATGATTAAAGTGGTGGGTGGACTCATTTACATTTTGAGCAAAGCCAATTGAGTCTAATAATAGATTAAATGCAGCGTTGAGGCTGTCATTCTCAGCATCTGTGTGGATGTTAAAATTGCCCACTATAATTATCTTATCTGAGCTAAGCACTAAGTCAGACAAAAGGTCTGAAAATTCACAGAGAAACTCACAGTAACGACCAGGTGGACGATAGATAATAACAAATAAAACTGGTTTTTGGGACTTCCAATTTGGATGGACAAGATTAAGAGTCAAGCTTTCAAATTAATTAAAGCTCTGTCTGGGTTTTTGATTAATTAATATGCTGGAATGGAAGATGCTGCTAATCCTCCGCCTCAGCCCGTGCTACGAGCGTTCTGGCAGTGTGACTCAGGGGTGTTGACTCATTTAAACTAACATATTCATCCTGCTGTAACCAGGTTTCTGTAAGGCAGAATAAATCAATATGTTGATCAATTATTATATCATTTACTAACAGGGACTTAGAAGAGAGAGACCTAATGTTTAATAGACCACATTTAACTGTTTTAGTCTGTGGTGCAGTTGAAGGTGCTATATTATTTTTTCTTTTTGAATTTTATGCTTAAATAGATTTTTACTGGTTATTGGTGGTCTGGGAGCAGACACCGTCTCTACGGGGATGGGGTAATGAGGGGATGGCAGGGGGAGAGAAGCTGCAGAGAGGTGTGTAAGACTACAACTCTGCTTCCTGGTCCCAACCCTGGATAGTCACGGTTTGGAGGATTTAAGAAAATTGGCCAGATTTCTAGAAATGAGAGCTGCTCCATCCAAAGTGGGATGGATGCCGTCTCTCCCAACAAGACCAGGTTTTCCCCAGAAGCTTTGCCAGTTATCTATGAAGCCCACCTCATTTTTTGGACACCACTCAGACAGCCAGCAATTCAGGGAGAACCTGTGGCTAAACATGTCACTCCCGGTCTGATTGGGGAGGGGCCCAGAGAAAACTACAGAGTCCGACATTGTTTTTGCAAAGTTACACACTGATTCAATGTTAATTTTAGTGACCTCCGATTGGCGTAACCGGGTGTCATTACTGCCGACGTGAATTACAATCTTACCAAATTTACGCTTAGCCTTAGCCAGCAGTTTCAAATTTCCTTCAATGTCACCTGCTCTGGCCCCCGGAAGACAACTGACTATGGTTGCTGGTGTCGCTAACTTCACATTTCTCAAAACACAGTCGCCAATAACCAGAGTTTGGTCCTCGGTGGGTGTGTCGCCGAGTGGGGAAAAACGGTTAGAAATGTGAATGGGTTGGCGGTGTACACGGGGCTTCTGTTTAGGGCTACGCTTCCTCCTCACAGTCACCCAGTCGGCCTGCTTTCCCGGCTGCTCGGGATCTGCTGGAAGGGAACTAACGGCGGCTAAGCTACCTTGGTCCGCACCGACTACAGGGGCCTGGCTAGCTGTAGAATTTTCCACGGTGCGGAACAGAGTCTCCAATTCGCCCAGCCTGGCCTCCAAAGCTACGAATAAGCTACACTTATTACAAGTACCATTACTGCTAAAGGAGGCCGAGGAATAACTAAACATTTCACACCCAGAGCAGAAAAGTGCGGGAGAGACAGGACAAGCTGCCATGCTAAACCGGCTAAGAGCTAGTAGCTGCGCTAAGCTAGCGGATTCCTAAAAACACACAAAGTGAATAATGTGTAAATAATTTAGAGGTGATTCAGCAGAGGGAGTGCTTTAGTTAAGGCACGTGAAGATTACACTGTGAAACAAATCGTTATCTAGTTATATAGATCAATCTAACTGTGCAGATTAAACAGCTAACAGATACAGCAAAACACCGCTGTGCTCCGGAACAGGAAGTGATACAATACCGCAGTGAGAGCCAACCACCAGTAGAGGTCAGTCAAAATGGTTGATATGGGACTAAATGCTAAGTACGCCATTCTGCTGTTCGTATGGGTCAGTAAATGTTAATAATAATGAAACAAAGGCTAAATAGTTTGTGACAAGGACCAACTCGAAGTAAACAAAACTGTCGCACATTGGAGCCAGCGGTAACTGCACATGCGAGGCCGTTATGCCCGTGAAAACTGTCGGCTAACATAAGACGTTCAATCTGAGTTTAACCATCAATGTGAAACAGAGATTAGACGGATGATGTTTGGCAACTAAGTAATTATAGTAGACTAAAAGATTAGACTGCTTTATGAATCCGGGCCCAGGACATTCATATTATTATTAACCTGCTCGTGTTGATTTACTGATTTGGTAGAAAACAGCTTCAGGTTTGACTTTCAGGATTTCCCTGCATTTTGCTACATTTGTGCATTGAACCCTGCAGGTATCTTCTTAACGCCCGGTCCCACTGGCGTTTAGGAAGATTTCCATATGGATTGCGCACAAAATTGGCTCATATTCGCTAAACATCTACAATATCCGTGAAACATGCTTGTATGAGTCGGCCGACATCTGCACACGTCCGCAATTATCCACAGAGGCACGTTTTTCCGTTGCCAGGATTTTTGAGCTCCACAAAATTGTGGTTGCGGATGACATCCGCCTTACAAACTCAATACATACTGAAGCTATGCGCTGTATATCTGCCGTTATCCACTGATATCCGCAACTGACGGGGATTTGCGGCTTGGCAGCAGACTTGGAAAGTGTGTAAAACGGATATATTGCGTGCCTATCACATCCACATCACAAACTAAAGTAAGTTGCAACGAATGCATACAGATTGACCGTGTCTAAACGTTTGTATTACGTCTGCTTTGCATCTGATTTGCAATTTGCGAATGCATAACAAACATGTCACGTAACCCAAAATACTATATGTGGCAGAAATCGACATACCTGCCAGCAGCGCCAGTCCAGCTGTGGAGACGTACAGATGTAGGTATGGATCCCCAAAGACATAATAGCTGCTGCCGTCTAACAACATACTGTAAATCCCCAGCTGCAGAGAAGTCAGCCGTGGACCTCAGTTCTCTTTCAGAATGTTTAACTCCAACAAAAGGAAGAGTTGCTGTTACAGCCGCAACTCATGCCGAACTTTCTCTTTTCATGACACTCTAAAAAAAAAAAACACCATCTCACAACTTCCAGCGGCTTCCCCTCCCGCTCTCCGAACTCATGAACAGTTAACCCTTGCATGATAACATGAACATCAACTCTATGATCATTATAATACCAATCAACTTGTCCGAGTCCAGCAATTGCTCCAGAGACTGTGGTGTTGGTGTGAATAGTGATGCCGAAAGGCGCTTCTTTTATGATCGCAATGCAGATGCTGCGCACGCGCAACACGTGCGCAATGCATTAACAATACATCTGTAATACTGCCGTGATAATCGCAATGCGTCCGATCCGTTTCCTCAATACATGCATTATACAACCATCATTATTCGTCATATATTCGCTATATATTATTAATATAGCCATAATTCATACTGGGACATTTGTCATTTTTGGCCAATTTTGTTGCGGACAAGAACAAACGCCCATAATTTGTATACTCAATTCATGCGCAATTAAGCCTCTCCCCAGTGGGACTGGGCCTTAACAACATGGTGCTGCAACCACCGCCACACTGTACGGATGGCGTGTCTGTGACATCATGCAGCGTTTGGCTGACATCTAATATAGTGTTTCGTGTGATGGACGAAAAGCTAAATTTTGGTCTCAGTGCAAAGAAACTGAAACCATCAGAAACTCTAGCTGAGGTATCATGAGTTTTGTCTCTACCATAATGCTGTGACAGTGCTGCAGTCTGAATTATTTTTTTAAATGACAAATTAAAGTGTGTAAAACCCAAAGCTTTCCTTTTTTTTTTTTTTTTTTAACAGCGGTGCAGTGACTCCCTGTATCCAGAAACATACAGTGCCCTTAATCTTAATTGATAATGAGCTCTGTAGTAGATTAGGTCTTGTTTGGGTGTCCCATTTTAAGAGGTCACAGCTTCTGACATCTGACCTGTTAGTCCCCAGTCCATAAATCCACCGAATTCATGCGTTTGTCCCCACAGATTACGATCTCTCCAAACTTAAGGACTTCATGGACCAGCAAGTTGATTCTTATATTGAGAAGGGGATCATCACCAAAGACGAAGGCGACACCATCAAGAGAATCTACAGCAGCCTGTAACTCCATCATTTGTCCTCCAATCATCTGCTGGTCCCCAAATCAAAGAGCTCCAAGAAAAGCCTGAATAGTTCTCATTTGATACAGCATGGTAAAGCATATATGTATTCAGATAAACCAGGAAATCTTATTCACTTAGATTTTTCCCAAATGCATATAATAAATATGTATCCTTTACTCTGGCCAAAATGATTAACTACATTTGCACGCAATGACTGCGGATTAATAATCAGTTTAATATTTAGAAATAAATCAAAAGTTGTTCATATAACCTGCTCACACACCTGACTAGAATGATTTATTAAGGACTGATTTTTTTTTTTTTTAAATGTTATTAGAGTACGTCGCTGTATGTTTATTCTCAAACGTTTCTGAAGCATTTACCAACAATTTACATGTATATCAAACTATACTTATTCAGCATTATGTCTGAGCCCATTATGACCCTTTTCCCATGTAAGACCCTAACGTGTTCTTGCTTTTATTCTACCATTTTTTGTGCATCATGTTAAGTGCTCTGTTCTGCTGTTATTGTTCTGGAGCCCACTAGGGGGCAATGGTTGTTTAAATTTCTATCAGCTTGTCTCTGTGTTAAACATTTCCATCCCTTTAGAGACACAAAATGAAGTATTTTTAAATGTAAATATTTGTGATTTTTTTCCTAATGTGTAAAACCAATTAAAGCATTGCCTTTTCTTTACAAGTGTTATTTTACTGAGGACATCCTGCAGTGTGTGTGTGCGCGCGATAAAAGTATGCTTAGGTGATGGTGGTTTGGCGAAAAATTCTTTTAACCTAATTTATATGCAGAAATACAGAAAAAAAAATTCGTAAATTACAGTCAGCTCACGTACTTGTTGGAGATCAGGTTGGTGAGTGGATAAGGAGCTGGCCTGCTAAACTGCAGGCCTGAGTCTGAACCCCACACATGCTGCCCATCTGTGTCAACCTACATTATCTCAGTCCACCCAGCTGCAAATGAGTAGGAAACCTACACTGGACTAGCATCACATCCAGGGGGAGTTATACACTCATCAACTTGACGCTATAGAACCCAGAGATAGGCACTGGCACCAACGGGCCTCAGTGCCTACATAGGCCTTACTTCTCAAGGTGATGCCTATATGGTGCAAGTATCAGGTGTCCAATGAAACAGTGGCACTGTACTGTCCTTTAAATAGATATTTATTCTCCCTCAATAAAACCAACAGAATTGTAAAGCACATTAAAACAGCTGTCACAGACAGATACACGCATACACAAATGCATTCACACTTCAAAAATATATAGTTCCTTCAGCTCTAAAAAGGACAATAAATATTTGTACAAAGCAAACAAGTTAAAAGGCTCAAGTCCATTCGCTGCTCCTGTTTGGATTGTGCACATACGGAGGGGGTGGACACCGAAGAGGAGATATACTTGCCGATGGTGGTGGCGCTAGTCTATGATGGGATTTAGAACATGAGAAGCAGTTAGCTAACAAGCTAATCCTTCTGCAACCGGTTAATGCAAAAGTAAGCAGCAGGTGGGTACTGTACAGCAGCTTGTGTCTTTGCTACGAGCCTCCACGTAAACCTGTACAAAACCGCAACAATCATATACAAGTATATTATAATTGGTACATTTTGACAAATGAAAGGCAAATGGGACATTTTTTTTTCCAATTTAATATGGTTTTTGGTAAAAGCAACATAAGAAAACTGAGCAATGAGGCGCATCTGAGTGACTGTGGCTCGTCTTTAAATCTGGTATGATGTCGTGGCGGCTGTAGAGGTCCCCTCACTGCTCCTGCGAAGGAGGACATTCAGAAGTTTTAGTTTTCTTGGCATTTTCCACAGTGGAAACAAACATTTAAATGCAGATTCCTCCACTCTTTTGAGTTATGTGCACAGCACAATGGATAGGTGTGCACTTTGTGTGAATAATGGATGAAGCTGTCACAGCTGAAGGCTCATCTGGGCAGACGATGGTCTCAGCACCATACAACATCATCTTGGCCTACGCTGCTTTTATTCATTTGATCTGGCACTTTTTTTTTACTGCAGAAATACACACAAGCCATCAGAGTCCTTCATAGAGGAGAAAGTTCCTTCATCAAAGTTGTTCTTCAGGTCCATACTTCATCAATGCAAGCAAAAGAACAGCTACTCATGAAGTGCAACTAATCAGTATGTGACCTACATGAATTATCATCAGTCGAGGATCAGTGACGAGAAAAGACACGTCTGACACCAACACCACCCAAGAACAATTTTCAAATGAACATTTGTGTAAAGAAGTTCTTAATGCATTTTTGTGTCCAAGAGGCCTTTTATGTCACTGAGCACCGCACCAGATCAATAGTGCACATTCCAAAGTTACCAAATCAGAGAAGAGAAACTCAATTACTACTGGTGGTTGGCTCTCACTGCGGTATTGTATCACTTCCTGTTCCGGAGCACAGCGGTGTTTTTCTGTATCTGTTAGCTGTTTAATCTGCGCAGTTAGATTGATCTAGTTATCTAGATTACGATTTGTTTCCCAGTGTAATCTTTACGTGCCTTAACTAAAGCACTCCTTCTGCTGAATCACCTCTAAATTATTTACACATTATTCACTTTGCGTGTTTTTAGGAATCCGCTAGCTTAGCGTAGCTACTAGCTCTTAGCCGATTTAGCATGGCGGCTTCTCCTGTCTCTCCCGCACTTTTCTGCTCTGGGTGTGAAATGTTTAGTTATTCCTCGGCCTCCTTTAGCAGTAATGGTACTTGTAATAAGTGTAGCTTATTCGTAGCTTTGGAGGCCAGGCTGGGCGAATTGGAGACTCGGCTCCGCACCGTGGAAAATTCTACAGCTAGCCAGGCCCCTGTAGTCGGTGCGGACCAAGGTAGCTTAGCCGCCGTTAGTTCCCCCCTGGCAGATCCCGAGCAGCCGGGAAAGCAGGCTGACTGGGTGACTGTGAGGAGGAAGCGTAGCCCTAAACAGAAGCCCCGTGTACACCGCCAACCCGTTCACATTTCTAACCGTTTTTCCCCACTCGACGACACACCCGCCGAGGATCAAACTCTGGTTATTGGCGACTCTGTTTTGAGAAATGTGAAGTTAGCGACACCAGCAACCATAGTCCAATTGTCTTCCGGGGGCCAGAGCAGGCGACATTGAAGGAAATTTGAAACTGCTGGTTAAGGCTAAGCGTAAATTTGGTAAGATTGTAATTCACGTCGGCAGTAATGACACCCGGTTACGCCAATCGGAGGTCACTAAAATTAACATTAAATCGGTGTGTAACTTTGCAAAAAACAATGTCGGACTCTGTAGTTTTCTCTGGGCCCCTCCCCAATCAGACCGAGAGTGACATGTTTAGCCGCATGTTCTCCTTGAATTGCTGGCTGTCTGAGTGGTGTCCAAAAAATGAGGTGGGCTTCATAGATAATTGGCAAAGCTTCTGGGGAAAACCTGGTCTTGTTAGGAGAGACGGCATCCATCCCACTTTGGATGGAGCAGCTCTCATTTCTAGAAATCTGGCTAATTTTCTTAAATCCTCCAAACCGTGACTATCCAGGGTTGGGACCAGGAAGCAGAGTTGTAGTCTTACACACCTCTCTGCAGCTTCTCTCCCCCTGCCATCCCCTCATTACCCCATCCCCGTAGAGACGGTGCCTGCTCCCAGACTACCAATAACCAGCAAAAATCTATTTAAGCATAAAAATTCAAAAAGAAAAAATAATATAGCACCTTCAACTGCACCACAGACTAAAACAGTTAAATGTGGTCTATTAAACATTAGGTCTCTCTCTTCTAAGTCCCTGTTGGTAAATGATATAATAATTGATCAACATATTGATTTATTCTGCCTAACAGAAACCTGGTTACAGCAGGATGAATATGTTAGTTTAAATGAGTCAACACCCCCGAGTCACACTAACTGTCAGAATGCTCGTAGCACGGGCCGGGGCGGTGGATTAGCAGCAATCTTCCATTCCAGCTTATTAATTAATCAAAAAACCCAGACAGAGCTTTAATTCATTTGAAAGCTTGTCTCTTAGTCTTGTCCATCCAAATTGGAAGTCCCAAAAACCAGTTTTATTTGTTATTATCTATCGTCCACCTGGTCGTTACTGTGAGTTTCTCTGTGAATTTTCAGACCTTTTGTCTGACTTAGTGCTTAGCTCAGATAAGATAATTATAGTGGGCGATTTTAACATCCACACAGATGCTGAGAATGACAGCCTCAACACTGCATTTAATCTATTATTAGACTCTATTGGCTTTGCTCAAAAAGTAAATGAGTCCACCCACCACTTTAATCATATCTTAGATCTTGTTCTGACTTATGGTATGGAAATAGAAGACTTAACAGTATTCCCTGAAAACTCCCTTCTGTCTGATCATTTTTTAATAACATTTACATTTACTCTGATGGACTACCCAGCAGTAGGGAATAAGTTTCATTACACTAGAAGTCTTTCAGAAAGCGCTGTAACTAGGTTTAAGGATATGATTCCTTCTTTATGTTCTCTAATGCCATATAACAACACAGTGCAGAGTAGCTACCTAAACTCTGTAAGGGAGATAGAGTATCTCGTCAATAATTTTACATCCTCATTGAAGACAACTTTGGATGCTGTAGCTCCTCTGAAAAAGAGAGCTTTAAATCAGAAGTGTCTGACTCCATGGTATAACTCTCAAACTCGTAGCTTAAAGCAGATAACCCGTAAGTTGGAGAGGAAATGGCGTCTCACTAATTTAGAAGATCTTCACTTAGCCTGGAAAAAGAGTCTGTTGCTCTATAAAAAAGCCCTCCGTAAAGCTAGGACATGTTTCTACTCATCACTAATTGAAGAAAATAAGAACCCCAGGTTTCTTTTCAGCACTGTAGCCAGGCTGACAGAGTCAGAGCTCTATTGAGCTGAGTATTCCATTATCTTTAACTAGTAATGAGTTCATGACTTTCTTTGCTAACAAAATTTTAACTATTAGAGAAAAAATTACTCATAACCATCCCAAAGACGTATCGTTATCTTTGGCTGCTTTCAGTGATGCCGGTATTTGGTTAGACTCTTTCTCTCAGATTGTTCTGTCTGAGTTATTTTCATTAGTTACTTCATCCAAACCATCAACATGTTTATTAGACCCCATTCCTACCAGGCTGCTCAAGGAAGCCCTACCATTATTAATGCTTCGATCTTAAATATGATCAATCTATCTTTGTTAGTTGGCTATGTACCACAGGCTTTTAAGGTGGCAGTAATTAAACCATTACTTAAAAAGCCATCACTTGACCCAGCTATCTTAGCTAATTATAGGCCAATCTCCAACCTTCCTTTTCTCTCAAAAATTCTTGAAAGGGTAGTTGTAAAAACAGCTAACTGATCATCTGCAGAGGAATGGTCTATTTGAAGAGTTTCAGTCAGGTTTTAGAATTCATCATAGTACAGAACAGCATTAGTGAAGGTTACAAATGATCTTCTTATGGCCTCGGACAGTGGACTCATCTCTGTGCTTGTTCTGTTAGACCTCAGTGCTGCTTTTGATACTGTTGACCATAAAATTTTATTACAGAGATTAGAGCATGCCATAGGTATTAAAGGCACTGCGCTGCGGTGGTTTGAATCATATTTGTCTAATAGATTACAATTTGTTCATGTAAATGGGGAATCTTCTTCACAGACTAAAGTTAATTATGGAGTTCCACAAGGTTCTGTGCTAGGACCAATTTTATTCACTTTATATATGCTTCCCTTAGGCAGTATTATTAGACGGTATTGCTTAAATTTTCATTGTTACGCAGATGATACCCAGCTTTATCTATCCATGAAGCCAGAGGACACACACCAATTAGCTAAACTGCAGGATTGTCTTACAGACATAAAGACATGGATGACCTCTAATTTCCTGCTTTTAAACTCAGCTAAAACTGAAGTTATTGTACTTGGCCCCACAAATCTTAGAAACATGGTGTCTAACCAGATCCTTACTCTGGATGGCATTACCCTGACCTCTAGTAATACTGTGAGAAATCTTGGAGTCATTTTTGATCAGGATATGTCATTCAAAGCGCATATTAAACAAATATGTAGGACTGCTTTTTTGCATTTACGCAATATCTCTAAAATCAGAAAGGTCTTGTCTCAGAGTGATGCTGAAAAACTAATTCATGCATTTATTTCCTCTAGGCTGGACTATTGTAATTCATTATTATCAGGTTGTCCTAAAAGTTCCCTAAAAAGCCTTCAGTTAATTCAAAATGCTGCAGCTAGAGTGCTGACGGGGACTAGAAGGAGAGAGCATATCTCACCCATATTGGCCTCTCTTCATTGGCTTCCTGTTAATTCTAGAATAGAATTTAAAATTCTTCTTCTTACTTATAAGGTTTTGAATAATCAGGTCCCATCTTATCTTAGGGACCTCGTAGTACCATATCACCCCAATAGAGCGCTTCGCTCTCAGACTGCAGGCTTACTTGTAGTTCCTAGGGTTTGTAAGAGTAGAATGGGAGGCAGAGCCTTCAGCTTTCAGGCTCCTCTCCTGTGGAACCAGCTCCCAATTCAGATCAGGGAGACAGACACCCTCTCTACTTTTAAGATTAGGCTTAAAACTTTCCTTTTTGCTAAAGCTTATAGTTAGGGCTGGATCAGGTGACCCTGAACCATCCCTTAGTTATGCTGCTATAGACGTAGACTGCTGGGGGGTTCCCATGATGCACTGTTTCTTTCTCTTTTTGCTCTGTATGCACCACTCTGCATTTAATCATTAGTGATCGATCTCTGCTCCCCTCCACAGCATGTCTTTTTCCTGGTTCTCTCCCTCAGCCCCAACCAGTCCCAGCAGAAGACTGCCCCTCCCTGAGCCTGGTTCTGCTGGAGGTTTCTTCCTGTTAAAAGGGAGTTTTTCCTTCCCACTGTAGCCAAGTGCTTGCTCACAGGGGGTCGTTTTGACCGTTGGGGTTTTACATCATTATTGTATGGCCTTGCCTTACAATATAAAGCGCCTTGGGGCAACTGTTTGTTATGATTTGGCGCTATATAAAAAAAAAATTGATTGATTGATTGAATTTTCAAAAAATATATGTTCATAAAAAAAAAAAATAAATAAAAAATAATGTGTACACCTCATAGTAGTATTCAGAATGAGTCTGTGGCACAAACCAAGATCCAGGACAAACTGAAAACAGAAGACAAGGCGACATTACTACAGTCTGGTCCATAAGTACAGCTAAACCTCGTGAGTCGTGTTTTAGCGATTTACTCGCTGTCGATTTGTGGACCCCAAAAACTTACAACCCTAATTCCCATGAAGTTGGGACATTGTGGAAAATGTAAATAAAAACAGAATACAATGATTTGCAAATCCTCTTCAACCTATATTCAACTGAATACACCATAAAGACATTTAATGTTCAAACTAATAGACTTTTTTGTTTCTGTGCAAATATTTGCTCATTTTGAAATGGATGCCTGGAACACATTTCAAAAAAGCTGGGACAGTGGTATGCTTATCACTGTGTTACATCACCTTTCCTTCGAACAACACTCAATAAGTGCTTGGGAACTAAGGACACTCATGATTGGGTATAAAAGGAGCATCCCCAAAAGTCTCACCCGTTCACTAGCAAAGATGGGGCGAGGATCACCACTTTGTAAACTACATGAAAAAAATAGTCCAACAGTTTAAGAACAATGTTTTTCATTATTCAATTGCAAGGAATTTAGGGATTCCATCATCTACAGTCCATAACAATCAGAAATTTCAGAGAATCTGGAGAACTTTCTACACGCATGCGGCAAGGCTGAAAACCAACACTGAATGCCCAGTTGAAGAGGATTTACAAAGTATTGTATTCTGTTCTTATTTACATTTTACACAAGGTCCCAACTTCACTGGAATTGGGGTTGTAGACTACTGTATAAAAGTCCATTTTGTTTTTACTGTTTTTGGCACGAACCGTCTGTGCGGATGATTCTGGATGCTGATTTCCTCTTCCTCCTGTGTGCGGTGGGTGTGTGTGTAAATTCTGGCCCAATCTGAACTGGCGGGAAGGATCTAAAAAGGAAGCTCGCATCCAAAAACTTTGAATTGTCCAGAATCGTCCGCCCTCATCGCTGATGTGCAGCAGCTGGAGGAGGAAGAACAAGATCCTGAACCCACTCCAGATGATGAAATCATCACCATCCAGAAAGGAATCACACTTCAAATGGCTGAAACTATTGTAACATGGCATGGTAAACTGATTTGAAGTTTTTTTGGTCAACCTCATTAACTCGCAATTTCAGATAACACGCGGCCCGATTTCGTGGACCCCAACTTGCGCAGGTTAACAAGGTCTATTTGTAGTGTGACTGGGAGCACAGAGCTGGCTCTGCCATCTTTGTCTGCAGAGAAACCACTCAACACTTCTCCACAAGAAAAAAAAAGCTACTCATTAGCTGTTTGTTGTCATATGGAAGCAGAAAAAAAAAAGAAAAATCCCACAAACAGCACATTTTAATCTTTAAGATGCAGGTGTAGCCAGTCAGTTTTGGGAGAGCCTGACCAATATGGATTTTTGGGGGGCCTCTACAGATATTAGAGAGTAAAAACTTTATACTTTAAATATCTGCTGATAAACACTGAAAAATGGCAATGATTCCTAATATTTTGTCATTAAATCCTTATAATAAAGAAATGCAATTTAGGCTTGATATTTACATAGTAACTATAAATTTAGCCTTCAACCAACAAATGCACAGCCATGCTGCCGTCGCTCAGACTCAGCATATCCATAAAATAGACGTCTCATCTATTTTGGCCTCATTTAGCTGGCAGCATAATGACCACGTCTCTTGTCGCTGTAAAATGCTGGCTCTGGCTGAAAATAAACGGCAGCTGGTAGGTTTGTCTCCGTTTCCTGTAGATATTGTGACCATGGGGTGATGGGGCTTCCAGCTGTGGTTAACAACATTGTGAACAATGCTGTCAGACCACCCTCTGCTGGTCCAAACTATGTAATGACAACATTTCCAACAGCCAATGTGTTTTTCTGTGATGTCGATTTGATAAAATAAAGTTGTTGATATCGGCAAAAATAGTGGCAACACCAATATGTTTGTAATGTGAGATCAGCAGCATTATCAGCTAACTGACATCAGTCGGCCTCTAGTTTTTGGCTTGCATGTCAATGTACAGACACACACACACACACACACACACACACTACCTCAAAGCATTTTCTGAGTTAATGATGGTAAGAAAGAATTGGTAAAATCAAAATTGTCGTAAGAAAAGGAACCATAACATCCATTACATGGAAGTGGTTTGGTTTTATATATATATATATATATATATATATATATATATCAACAACTCCTTGTCAGAAGGGCAGCAGACTGATGAAATCAAGCCAGGGTGTTTTTGAGCAGGCTCTGTTGATTTAGTAAACATTTTGTCACAAAGGATGAATGCTGTATGTGTCACTCTGAGCTACCGACAAAGAAACTTTCCATGTCGAAACACACAGGCCCTCTGACGAAGGCAAAGGTAACTTAATCTGATATTCGGTAGCCATTAGCAAAGACAAAGCCAGCGGCCGAATGGAAAATGTGATTGCTGTGAACTCGACACCGTAAAGCATGTTCGTATGGACTGCAACAGATTCAGATTCTGAAGAAAGGAAGCTGAAGTATGAAAAACCCACAGTAAAGGCAGGATCAAGGGTTAATGTTTGATTAGCATGGCAGATTGAACAATACATTTTAGATTATGTGGTATGTTACCGTGTCTATGCGTTGCAACGCCCCCCTCCCCAGTTTCATTAAAACTGATTAAAAGCCTATGTTAAAATAATTCATTTTGTGACTCCAACAAATCGTGCAAAGCAAAAAAAAAATGTGTTTAAGACATTTTTCTCATTTTTTTGCTTCTGCGTATTACCTGTGAAGTTGTCACAGAAGATGTGCGCTGGTAATAGTTGCATAGCAACAACGTCAATTTGTGAGTTTGCAGTATGAGAGTTGCGCATAAGACGGAACAGAGCAAAAGAGCAGCGTGCGCAAAAGAGTGATTTTGCAGTCAATAATGGATAAACACAAAGTTAAAAGCTGGATTAGTGTCGAATGTGTGTTTAAAGCCACTGAAGAAATGAAGTCAGCGAGAAGGAGAGCAGAGGCGGCTGTCCAAGAACGCATGCGCGCAAAAGAGAGATTTTGCAGACATTAACGGACGAACACAAAATTAAAACTTGGATCACGGTGTCAAAATACCTGTTAAACCGCTGAGGTGACTGTCCAGGAACCCGTGGTTCGGTTCTAGCCGGTCTGGTGCATTTAATGACTCTGGAAGACAGGTGAACTGCATTTTAGCGCACGGCGCACACTGCACTGGAGCGTCTATTTTTGGACTGTGTTCAAAAAATGTGACATCTTGAATGGACACTGAACTGAAAACCCACACTTTAAAAAGGGACCAAGTGTGGGAGGGCTGGAGGTTTGGACCAAACCCACACCAAACGTGCACCAGCGTCGCATTAACATGGTGCTACATGGATCATATGTGGCTTGACGTGGATCATATGCAGCGACATGAGTCATTTGAGGCTGGACGGGGCTCAAATGACAGGTTGGTCATGCCTCACTAGAGGCTGATACCTGGCACATGTGAGGTACAGAGAGGCACATAGAGGCTAATAGATAATAGTAAGAGATGACACTTGGATCATTCTTCAAATAAATCGCTGACACACCCATGCGTGGCTCATTATTCATGGCTTATTATTCGGTGGGACCGAGGCTTAAGAAACCACAGCCTTTTCACGACACTCATAGTGCAGGTGGAGAATAACGCCAATTTTACTGTATAAGCAAGCAAGATGACCAACAACTGCAATGTTGTGTAATGGAGAAGTCAATCACCTGACCTGAATCCAACAGAGGTCTTTACTTACTGCGGTCAGAACTGAAAGAAAACATGAGGAACAAAGAGACTGAAGATGCAGCAGTGAAGGACTGGCAGCTGATCACCAGGAACAAACCAAACATCTGCTGATGTCTTTGGCTTTCAAATTTCAGGTAGCCATCAACGGTAAAAAAAAAAAAAAAAAAAAAGAATTCATTAAATTCCTGACCATCTCCTACCAAAACAGAAAGTCCTCTTTTTACTACACTGCTCCCCAAATATACAGTGTCAATACCCTCAACTCAAATGAAGCTACACTTTGACATAAAATGTACCGTTTGACTTCACCAACAAGCTGTGAAAAAGTAAAATAACTTTGTGTGTGCCCAAATATTTATGATCCAAACTGTAAATTAATAGTGACATAATAACCGCAGTGTTTGACTAGTTCCACTAAGACACGAGACACGACATTAGTCGCAAGGAAGCCAAACAGACATATGGTCCATATTTGTTTTGGGACTTTGTGTTGAACAGTTTAAATATACTGCAGAGATAAAAGTGTTTGATGTGAGCACAGGCATGTGCGCATGCAAGCTTTGCTGAAGCTCATCTTTAAACATTAAACAGATTTCATAGGATGCCACACGGTAGCATTTAGCAGCATTTCACAGAAAAGCTAAGAGGAAACAAACACTGTTTAAATAATAAATTCCCTGCAATAACTATACTGACCAACAGTAGATGGATTTACTGATATTTTGAGAAAGGGGGTAGTGACCAAGTGCTTAGTGCGCTTGATTTCAGTGCAGAAAGTTCCTGGTTCAAACCCCACCTCCGCCACATTTCTCCATGTAATGTGGAGTTGTGTCAGAAAGGGTATCCGGCATACAACTTGTGCCAAGTCAACATGCAGATCCACCTCGGATTTGCTGTGGTGACCCCGAGTGCAAACAAGGGAGCAGCCGAAGGGTCTTACCTTTTGCTGCC
Organism: Thalassophryne amazonica; assembly: GCF_902500255.1. Taxonomy (NCBI): domain Eukaryota; kingdom Metazoa; phylum Chordata; class Actinopteri; order Batrachoidiformes; family Batrachoididae; genus Thalassophryne; species Thalassophryne amazonica. Next base: position 138,204,990 of record NC_047104.1, read on the forward strand.
AACAATTGTAAAAAGACAGCATTTCCATTGAATGCTTCCGCTGGGTTTGGTCATCTTGTGACAAAGTCATTTCACCAAGGCTCTAAGCAACAACGTAATTCCAAGTGTCATGGTGATAGATTGATAAGTCCTGCTAAATATTGGAATTTTCATTTTTAAATCCAATGTTGCCATAATTTCTCTCTTATAATGTTTAATAAGGTCTCTTACTTCATCCACGTCACGTCATCTGTGATGATTTCTGTGTATCATGTGACCTGTAACAGTGGAAAAAGTATTTCCATTGTGGTTTTTCAAAATAAGTATTTTTTTTTTAATCGCCTGAAAATTCACCTCTTGCTAGCATATAAAAATGTTTTTGCAAAATCTGCGAGGTGTTTTGAAATACACACGTTTCTATCAAGCATAATTCAATTTGTTATTTCAAATTAAGTGCTATTTGAAGTGTAATGGAAACCCAGCTACTGTGAAAACTTAACTGGACCAACTACTGATCATCTATCACATAGTATGTATACAACACTGTATCAGACCAATTTTCTCTCAGCCTCCTTCCTGTTAGACAGCTATTTCACTTCCTCATTCATTTATCTGCATCATCCTGTGAAGCTGAATCTATAGTTTAATCTACTTTTTGCCCTGATCTTTGCAGTACCAAGTAGTTTTCTTACAGCTCAAGCTGTTGGGACAATATATATATATATATATATATATATATATATAAATAAAATGTCTCTGTTGGCTGAGTAAAAGTCAAATGTTAATTGATTCTTGTACTTCATTTTCAGCTGCTTCCATGTACTTCTTTCAGGTACAGGACTGGACCCAAATGAAACTAACGCTTTAATATTAATTTTCATCTGTAATATTATACTTGTGATTAAATATTAAATAAATCAAAGATACACATTCTCTTCAACAGTGATTTTCTCCCATGTCATTTATTGTTCCATTGCAGTAGCAACAGAACAGCGTTGTGCTGAACTTTTATTTATGTATGGTTTGATTTTTTTGTTAGTGGTTGCCATGGTGAATCCCAGTATTGATTCCATTAACTCTGAGTTTTGTGCATACACAAAACTCAGAGCCATGTGTTAAGAGCACTCTGATCTGCTCGGAAGGACGTCAGGAGTGCTACAATCGCAAATCGGGGATATCCAGCATGTTGGCTCGTCTTGGCCTGATATCGCAGTGTGTGTGGTGTCCTCCAACCACAAACGAGCATACAGCCTGCTGAATGTGATGTGCAGCCAATCAGAAAGCAAGGTGACGGATGCACAGAGCAGAAAATAAAATCAAAACAGCTGTTCTTTTTCTTTTTGTATCCTTTTTTCCCCCTCTGTTGTAAATAGTCCACAAAGTATCTCCATTTGTTTACTGTGAAGTCACATTAATCTCGAGAGATTTTGTGAGATTTCCTGTCTGACCTGGGAATGTTCATGTGTGAAATCTTTTCGTGTGTGGTGTTGTTGTCCTGACCGTGTGGCTGAACACCACACTGTACGACCAAACTCATTAAATCTATGATTTTTTTTATCTGCACGTGTGGTCTCTCAGGTTTTGGAAACCTACTGATAATTTTAAAATCTTGCCATATGAACCAGGCTTAAGGGAGTAGTTAAGCAAAAAGGCTACTGATGTCGGTGGATCGAATCATTTCTTAACAATTCTCAAAAAGATCCGGTTCTTGATATCCATCCCTTGCACCCACCACTGGGATAAAATGTTCCGTCCGATCGCAATGCATTTCCAATAAAAACCACTCACATGTGATACCGGAGTCTTTCCCTGATTAAAAAAAAAACGTTTATTTTTTTTTTCACGCTGTGCTCTGACTCGGACCTGCAGCCTGACATGCACCTGTTAAATCATACACAGCAAAAGGCTGTGATTTGACTTTTCTGCTTTCACTCCATCTCCCATCATATTGTAATAGTTTTTGCAGGGCACATGCTGATTACATTTTGGGATCACATACGTTTGGCAGAAAAGTGCGCAACTTTACAGCACGAAGTCGGAAAAAGATGAAATTGTACAGCTTACCTTTGAAATGGAGGTGATGACTGTAGAGGGTCAAATTAATCCATAATAAGTCATAATCCAGTGATGGAGAACTTTAAAACGGTTACGTACATCATTGCATGACACGGAGTTACAGAGCTGCAGATGCGTAAATCAGGCTTCATATTAATTCAATCAATTATAAATCATAAATTGTAAATTTATGTAAATTAGATAGCTTAACTATTTCTATATTTATTTTGATAGTACCTTTACCTGGATGAAAAAAAATGTTGAAAACATAAAAGGTTAACTGAGTAGTTCAGCACAGTTGGACCCAAAATGGAGCCATGTTCTGAGTTGACGCTACTCTCTCAATTTTTGGGGGGGGAGATTTCAGCTACAGTTTAGCAAAAGGCACATGGGAGATGTTAGCTTTACAATCTTGTATGGTCACTCAGTTTTGTACGGAAGCATATTGCATTCACTGGATAAAAAAATTTTTGACCACTGATCTCATAATTACGAGATCTTTTCTCGTAATTACGAGATCTTTTCTCGTAATTACGAGATCCTGATCTCGTAATTATGAGAAAAGATCAGGTGTGTAAATAGTTTTATGTATATACTTCCGTACTTCCAGTCCCTCAGCACAGATGTGAGCTGAGCTCAGCCGATGATAACACACTATAATCAAACACAAAGTGTGGATTTTCCCCCTGAAGTGCTCCCGGATGAATGTCCAGGGAGGAGCACGGGGCGACTTCCAGCTTTCACTCACACAGACCCACCGACCACTGAGGGACACAGTGGGGCTCACTCCCACCTGGGCACATGCCAGTCTGTGTGCCCGAGCTGTGCCTCGCCTCGCTGGAGGAGTTTCATTCATCCAGCAACAGTTTAGTGGGAAATCCACACTTTGTGCGCGCGGTGGTGTGGATCACAGTGCAGTGTTGGAGGTTACAAATTGGCCTATTTTTGATTATGACTCGGGCACTCACGCTTGGACTGGAAGTACGGAAGCAATTACACACACACACACAGAAAATAAATAAATAAAAACAATAGCTTGATCTCATAATTACAGCGACGTGGAGCATAATTTCTTGTTATAATGTGATAATTTCGCGTTATAACGTGAAAATACCGCATCATGAAATAACATGATAATTTCATATGACGAAATAACGTGATAAGTATCATGTTATAACATGAAACTTTTCACGTAATTGCATGATACTGAGCCAAATATATATTAGGGCTTGGCAGCTCAGAGCTTCCGTACGTAAGAAAGAGAGCGACGTCCAGCACGTCAGACTGGGCTTTCCGCCGGAACAGTCCCAAGGACTTGAGATGCCTGCGCAGTGTTGACATACTAATATTAATATCATCCTCATTTTTAAGAAATATCAGTATTTCCCAGTGTCTCAGACCGAGAAGGTGGTAACAGCAGATTAATTGCAACAGCGCCATCATGCCCGCTGATCATTGAGGAAGCGCGCATACGGGGAAGCTGGAGACCACTGATCTCGTAATTGCGAGATCAGGATGTCGTAATTGCGAGATCAGGATGTCGTAATTGCGAGATCAGGATGTCGTAATTGCGAGATCTTATCTCGAAATTACGAGATCTTATCTCGAAATTACGAGATCAGTGGTCTTTTTTTTTTTTTTATCCAGTGAATGCAATACGCTTCCGTAGTTTTGGAGAACTGTCTACTCAAAACAGACTGCAGTACCATACTGTTTGCATTACTTAAAGATCGAGGTAAGTAAAATCCAAGACATATTCAGTGATTTGGAAATGTTAATGTATCCATCCCATGAATTTTCTAAAGAAAACTATCTGTAAAAGTGATTATTTAAAGCTGCGGAACATGCATGTCTGTATTATTTAATTCTCTATATGAATGAATTTTGTGTTGTTCAGTAACTGTACATTTTATTTAATATTCAGATCATACAAATACAGTTTGTTTGCAGTTATTTATGAACATATTTTAAACTCTTCACTTAAAATACAGGGTAACCAGTAATTCCTACCAGGACTGTATTCATTATAATTTCTGACTAGAAATGTCTTTGTGGCACAATCGTGGTTCATATTCCCACATGTAAAGCATCCTTCTAGATCAGCTAAGTCGGTGCATTTCACAAATTGGTTTCCTGCAGACACGGCTCGTTGTTGTAACGAGCCTCTGATTTATAAGGCAATCAATGCAGCAGGACAGAAGTGATACTGTGGGTGCTTGTGATGCTGTTCAAATGTGGTTACAGGTCCCTACTTATTCCTGCTTCCTGTGTCACTGTATCAGACCCACAACCCCAAAATAGTGGTTTCACTGTCCTTCCTCCTTCCTTTGAACGTAAACATACCTACACTCGAATTTGCATCAAGATGTATCAAACTAGCATTTAATGTGGACTAAGTCATCAAGTTTGAAACTTTCAAGTTCCATCTTAATGAAAACACCAACTGTAGATGATGCTAAATGCTAGCATCAACCGTGGTTAGTGTACTGGTGTAACCTTATTTAAAAATAAATAAGAAATGAGTGTAGTGACATGATACAAATGCTGTCGCTAATTTCTCCGAAAATATTATCCTTATCAACTTTCCGTTTTCGTAGCGTTCATCCTTGACCCAAAATACATAAGCATACCAAACAGAAAATGTCAGCTCTCCCACGTTTCTGCATGCACACCATACACACACACACACAAGTCACTTGGTTATTATAATATAGATATAAAACATTTTCATTTTTGGTTTTAATTTACTTATTGTGTATTTTATGTCACTGACAATTTGTGCAAATGCATACTAACGTTTTATTGTCATGTATTGGAGTGAACATGTTTTGATGGAATTACCTAATGATGTTTTCAATGTTTCACAAATACCTTAAGAAGTATTGTAAGTTTGAGTGGTTGTTGATTGTTAAGCTACAATTACTAGATATAAGAGGTTCATGATGAACTATTTTATGGTTTCCATCATACTTTTCAGATATATGCCACAGAAACTTTGTTTGACAGATGTAGTACTGTATGTTTGATGGTATAATGGGAATGTTCATGTGTGAAATCTGGTCATGTGGTGTTGCTGTCCTTACCGTGTGGCTGAACACCACACACTTTTTTTTTTTTTTTTAAATCACCACGTGTGGTCTCTCAGGTTTTGGAAACTTACCGATAATTTTAAAATCTTGCAGTATAAACCAGGCTTAAGGGAATAGTTAAACAAAAAGGCTATTGATGTCGGTGGATCAAATAATTTAACGATTCTCGAAAAGAACCGGTTCTTGATATCCAAATGGTATATCTTCCTCAAAAATTATGTGACTTGCATTTTTTTTTCGTGACTGTCAATAAATTTATCGAATATTCAAATTTACATGTTTTAGACTGATGCACCATCTTTGCTCAGACATTAAATGTCCTTGAAATGGAATTGAAACTTACATATTTTTTGGCTTTTTTTTTGCAATTGTTTTCATTTTTAATTCAGATTTTTGGTGCTACTATGGTTCGCCTATGTTTTCTGATTAAAACAAGTGTCATTTATATAATAAACATGTAAATATTAGCAGAAAATGATAAAGATGGGATTATCATTGCTTCTTACCTGATCGTGAAACTGCCCATATTGTGATATAATTCTGAAGCTATATCGCCCACTCCTACCTGGCAGTACAACCACAAAGAAATCAAGGGGTTTTTTTCTGTTTCATTTTTACTTCTTTTTGTTCTTAATGAGACTGACATCTTAATAATTGATAAGATTCTTGAGTAAAAAACAAAAACAAAACTCAAATTTAATATGAATAAGAATGTTTCAACATTCAAATTGGTCACTAAATTTGATTTTCTTTTGACCTACTGATTTTTTTTTAAACTACGAAATACTACATTTTTAATGTATTTCCTCAGTGCTTAAATTTGTACAGTGGTGTAAGTCAATAAAAATAACCAAGTGTGATCATTCACAGTCATTTTTAAAGATGGACTCACATTAAAATACCATAATAAGATATAATTTGTATGATTAAGACCCTTACCTGTCTTCTTCCTCTTCTTTCAGCTTGCGCGCCGCCTGCTTTGATTGTTTAATTTGTAAGTCCAGTCTGTGTAAGAAGTCTTTGGCTGACAGCTCCTCCGGTAGGGGCTGGACAGGTTTGGAATCATCAGCAGGTGGGGAAAGGGGTGGGGAGGGCCCATCAATATCCTGCAACACAGCATAGGAGGTATTGGATTCTTGACACGTTGTCTCCAAATCCCCATCAGGAGATTCCAGAGACAGTCCATTAAATATGCAGCGCTTCTCTGACACCACTGGGATGTTGAGGCTGTTTCTCAGGAAGATGCAGTCATTGCTGAATAACTTGTTGGCTCTCTTAATTTGCTCCATCTGGAATCACGGCAACAACAAGAACAATGTTATTAGCAGTACAAATATGACAGTCCCTATGCTCTTCAGTAAAGATTTCAGTTTCATATATATGGTGCTACTGTTAATTTCTTCAGTGAGTGTTTTTGTTGTTGTTTTTTTTGTTGTTGTTTTGTTTGTTTATTTTTTGACATTTTTCACTTTAGTGCCAATAGTGGCACTCAGTGTGTACTGAGACATTACATAGCGGAATATGAAACTAAATTCTTAGAAGGGAATTTCCTGTAATTAACTGCGAAAACAGTGAATTCAGGGAAAATCAAGAGTTAGGATGAAGGACAACCATGGCTGAAATGGTGAATTAGAAGTACATATGAATTCACAGAATTGGAGATTCCCTGACAGTAACAATTTTCCAAATGTGATCAGCCCAGACTTGCACTGTTGCTATAATCATGCTGTTAATTTGTCAAAAATCAATTCTGTCAAGCATGAAATTCCCAAATAATGAGAGTACTGAGCTAATGAACTAATGGTAGGATTTTTTCGTGGCTCAAAATGGATCTTGTTTCTGGCACATGTACCATATCTTTTGAAGTACAACCCCTGGCAAAAATTATGGAATCACCGGCCTCGGAGGATGTTCATTCAGAGGTTTAATTTTGTAGAAAAAAAGCAGATCACAGACATGACACAAAACTAAAGTCATTTCAAATGGCAATTTTCTGGCTTTAAGAAACACTAAGAAATCAAAAAAAAAAAAATTGTGGCAGTCAGTAACGGTTACTTTTTTAGACCAAGCAGAGGAAAAAAAAATATGGAATCACTCAGTTCTGAGGAAAAAATTATGGAATCATGAAAAACAAAAGAACGCTCCAACACATCACTAGTATTTTGTTGCACCACCTCTGGCTTTTATAACAGCTTGCAGTCTCTGAGGCATGGACTTAATGAGTGACAAACAGTACTCTTCATCAATCTGGCTCCAACTTTCTCAGATTGCTGTTGCCAGATCAGCTTTGCAGGTTGGAGCCTTGTCATGGACCATTTTCTTCAACTTCCACCAAAGATTTTCAATTGGATTAAGATCCGGACTATTTGCAGGCCATGACATTGACTATGTGTCATTTTGCAAGGAATGTTTTCACAGTTTTTGCTCTATGGCAAGATGCATTATCTTGAAAAATGATATCATCCCCAAACATCCTTTCAATTGATGGGATAAGAAAAGTGTCCAAAATATTTACCTTTACCTGACATGCAGCCCCATATCATCAATGACTGTGGAAATTTACATGTTCTCTTCAGGCAGTCATCTTTATAAATCTCATTGGAACGGCACCAAACAAAAGTTCCAGCATCATCACCTTGCCCAATGCAGATTCGAGATTCATCACTGAATATGACTTTCATCCAGTCATCCACAGTCCACGATTGCTTTTCCTTAGCCCATTGTAACCTTGTTTTTTTCTGTTTAGGTGTTAATGATGGCTTTCGTTTAGCTTTTCTGTATGTAAATCCCATTTCCTTTAGGCGGTTTCTTACAGTTCGGTCACAGACGTTGACTCCAGTTTCCTCATTTGTTGTGCATTTTCAATTTTTGAGACATATTGCTTTAAGTTTTCTGTCTTGATGCCTTCCTTGGTCTACCAGTATGTTTGCCTTTAACAACCTTCCCATGTTGTTTGTATTTGGTCCAGAGTTTAGACACAGCTGCCTGTGAACAACCAACATCTTTTGCAACACTGCGTGATGATTTACCCTCTTTTAAGAGTTTGATAATCCTCTCCTTTGTTTCAATTGACATCTCTCGTGTTGGAGCCATGATTCATGTCAGTCCACTTGGTGCAACAGCTCTCCAAGGTGTGATCACTCCTTTTTAGATGCAGACTAATGAGCATATCTGATTTGATGCAGGTGTTAGTTTTGGGGATGAAAATTTACAGGGTGATTCCATAATTTATTCCTCAGAATTGAGTGATTCCATATTTTTTCCCTCTGCTTGGTCTAAAAAAGTAACCGTTACTGACTGCCACAATTTTTTTTTTCTTGATTTCTTATAGTGTTTCTTAAAGCCAGAAAGTTGCCATTTGAAATGACTTTAGTTTTGTGTCATGTCTGTGATCTGCTTTTTTTCTACAAAATTAAACATCTGAATGAACATCCTCCGAGGCCGGTGATTCCATAATTTTTGCCAGGGGTTGTAAATAAGTAACCGTTACTGACTGCCACAATTTTTTTTCCTGATTTCTTATAGTGTTTCTTAAAGCCAGAAAGTTGCCATTTGAAATTACTTTAGTTTTGTGTCATGTCTGTGATCTGCTTTTTTTCTACAAAATTAAACAACTGAATGAAAATCCTCCGAGGCCGGTGATTCCATAATTTTTGCCAGGGGTTGTATAAGCTGCACAACCTCACATACTTGTGCTAAAAAAAGTGACATACTCCGGAAAACATGGTCCATGCATTAATGGCCTTAGATTTGCAGATTACTTAAATAAAAAGAAAATAATTGAGAAATTATCACAAAACAATCTCAAAACTGAAGGTGTGCTGTTCTATAGATAAATGAAAAGGCTACAGCAGTTCAATAAACTAAGTGTTCACTGACTTGGAGCTGTTCCACATATGTCTTTATGTAACGGCTGAATGGATCCTTGTCATTTGATTGGTGCTTTGTATGTCACATGACATGGATTATTTATCCCATTTGTGTTGCATTGCATTTAGAGTGCATTTTTGGTTCCATTTAGAGTGTAATTTTGGTTCCATACATTTGATGCCATTGCATTCAACACACACACACACACACACACACACACACACACAACAAATCCACTGCGCTGTAAGCCATCTGATGTGACTTTTTTCGCTGCACTGAGGAAATACAGTTTTTTTTTTTTGGTAGTACACGCGCGCAAGCACCGCACGCATGCTCACACAAGCTGGGTGGCACTTAGTTTTAAAACAAACATGGCGGAGTTTGTTTTGCTGACAGATGAAGATTTGATGCACGGCATGGCGAACTTCATCATCAGAATTATTTCTGGACTCCTATTTAAAGTTTGTGTTGGATTACTGATGTCAAAGGTAGCAGTTTCGCACCAAAGCTGGATTAATTTCTGACGTAATTTTTTTTGCCGCACTGAGGAGGTACCAAAATGTAAATCCCTTTTCTGTGGTTTGGAAATTAATATAAAATGACAAGGATCTATTTTAGCCGTTATATAAAACAAATAATGAATGTTTTTACATTCTTTCAATGGAACAAATATTTAATTCAGTGAAAGCTGAAACATACCATTCAACAAGGCAAAGCAGAGTTGAATGGTATGTTCCAGCTTTCACCTCATAAAACATTCGTACCATTGAACTGATAAACATTCATTATTTGTATAATAGTCAATAATGACTACTTTATTACTTGCTAGAGAAGCCAAAATAAATTATTTTTAATTGTAATTTTGTACTATGCTACAAATGATTTGACCAGTAGATGGCAGTATGATGATGACTAAGGATTTTTTTCTCAGAGGTAGATGCTAATCTTGGAAGATCTTTCTATGCAGATAATGGTGCATTGGAGGTTTTTTTTTGTTTGTTTGTTTTCCCCATGGATGGCAGCGCATGCACACGCAGCGGCTCCTCTCGCTCCCAACACAATGATGTTTTTGTGTTTTTTGTGTTTCTGTTCATCGTGCTCGTCTCACCCTTACATCTCTAGGTGCACTTATTCCCGGGAGTTTCTGCTTGACATCTGCAGAAATACGGCCAGAATCACGCACCTAACTACAGCGAACTTGGAAAAGTTACGTGAGGACGGCTTACTCCGGACGCCTGTCAATCCCCAACCCCCACTCCTGTATCCAGCCCACAGTGGAGGCGCCATGGACGGAACCTGAGGAAGCAGAAGAGGGGCAAGCGCAGAGGTATCAGGGCTAGGTTAACCGCCAGACCTAGGGATGGGTATCGAGAACCGGTTCCTTTCGGGTATCGTTAAGAAATGATTCGATCCACCGACATCAATAAGCTTTGTGCTTAACGATTCTGTTATCGGTCCTTCAGAGTGGTCGTCGTTTTGGGGGGTGTTTGTCAGGAAAATGATCATTTCTCTACATTGATTACAGACCCTGCAGCGGGTCCGTTATCAACTTTTCTGCAGCGCGGCTTTGCTCTGAACCTTGAATCAATTGAAGCATGGTTCGCAGATTGAAGCAATGCTTCAACCTGTTGCTTTGTTTATACTTTCTTTCTTTCGCTTAATTTTCCCCCGCTAAAACCCTAAAGAGCATACGTCTGAGTATTATTTACCTTTTCTATGTTAAACCGACCTGTTATGGTCTTCTGAAACAGTTGATAGATGTATTTTATAACTTAAAAACGGGAGCAATGCTAACGCGTTAGCATGTCTATGGCATTTTCAATGTTAAAAGTTAGCATTACGCATTTGCAGCTGCCATCACGTTCGGGTGCATCTGTTTTCAAATTGGAATATTTCTTAAATTTATTTTTGCTTATATATTAATAATCTAATGCTTATTATATACAATTTTAGAGAAAAAGACAAAAAGAACCTGAATAGAAACACAACAGAAAATATAAAAACAACTAACAATGAACATACATAAATAAATAAATACATATAGAAATAAATAAGTGTTTCCTGTCAACACCTAGTGACTCTCACACCTCCATTTCATCCCTGTCTTATTTAATTTTAATGACAGTTTGTTTCGGTCAAACCATATTTTCAGTTTGTTAATTTCTTCAGTGATTTCCTCCAGAACTATCTGCCAAACTAGAAAACTGCTGCATCCTAGAAAGAGCAGAATACTACTGGAATGAATTTGAATTCACTGCAGTTTATCGTCTGGAATAGTCCCAGATTGCATTTCAGAGCTTCTAGAATTCAAACATTTTCGTGCAGGTGGTGTTGGGGGGTAATTTTGGATTTCAGCTTTTTTGTTTTTCACCACTTTCATCCCTGAATATGTCAATCGTGAGTCACGTTTGTGCGGATTAAAGTTACTAACTGGAACTCCTGTCTAAACGAGAATCGTCCTCCGTTCTGTTCACACAGATCCAAACGCTGCACAGCTCTCTGACAAGTCAAAATAGAACGATAGAATCCAGTCTGAAACACCGTTTTGTTTATTTTTATTTATGTCCAGAGATCAAGGGTACAGTGACCAATTTCATATTTACTTTAAGACTCAATGAAATACATAGAAAACCTGTAAAGCCTACTTTTAGTACAAAAGGTATCGAGGTATCGATAAGGGAATCGATAAGGAATCGGATCGATAAGCAGAATCGATAGATAAAATCTTATCAATACCCATTCCTAGCCAGAACTTACTGGCCGGCTATCCCTTCCATCACCCTGGCCAACGTACGCTCGCTGGACAATAAACTGGACCATATTCGTTTACTCCAGACATCTTCCAAGACTGGAGGTGAGTGCTGTGTCTTTGTTTTTGTGGAAACATGGCTCAACGACAGCGTCTCGGACCATGCTATCCAGCTAGCGTGGCTAACATGCTACCGGGCGGACAGAGTGCTCGTCGAGGGGGGAAAGTCCCGTGGCGGAGGACTCTGTGTTCCTGGTGCCGCAATGCTGTTGTTGTTTGCAAGCACTGCTCACCACTGGGGGAGCTGATGATTATTAAGTGCCGGCCATTCTACCTGCCGAGGGAATATACTGCTATTCTGCTGGCAGCTATATACATCCCTCCCAGCTCCAACAACAACAGGAGCGAGGCACTGAACGAACTCCACAAGCACATCAGTGAACAGCTGACAGCCCACCCTGATGCCTTCCTCAGCCTGGCTGGGGATTTCAACCATGCCAACCCCAAGAGTGTGTTTCCACAACTCCATGGACATGTCAACTTTCCCACTAGAGGCACCAATATCTTGGACAATGTTTACACCACACACAAGGAAGCCTACAAAGCTTTCTCCCTCTCCCACCTTGGGATCTCCGACCACTCCACTGTTATGCTAATGCCTGCATGCAGACCGCTGGTTAAAGTCACAAAACTAGCCAAAAAGGTGATCCGGGTGTGGCCAGAGGGGGCATCAGAAGCGCTCCAAGACTGTTTTTACACTACTGACTAGAGCATGTCCAGACAGACAGCCACCTACAACAACACCACAGACCTCCAGGAGTACACGGAGATCGTCACTGTCTACATGGGGAAGTGCATGGATGACGTCACGGTCTCCAGATCCATCACCATTCGAGCCAATCAGAAACCTTGGGTGACAGGGGAAGCCCACAGGCTCCTGAAGGCTCAAAACGTTGCCTTCAGAGCTGGGGACGAGGTGGGCCTAAGGACAGCCAGGGCCAACCTGTCACGAGGAATCAGACAGGCTAAGAGACAGTACTCCAGGAGAATCGCTGACCACTTCAAGGACAGCAGAGACTCCAGGAAACTACGGCGGGGTATTCGGACCATCACAGACAATAAGTCCACCCTGCAGATCTGCGACAACTCCCCCTCTCTGTTGAATCAGCTGAACAACTTCTTCGCTCGCTTTGAGGTGGACAACAACATTCTAGCACAGAAGATCCCTCCGCATTCTGACATCCAGGTGCTGTCACTACCGTCGGACAGCGTGAGGTGAACACTCAGAAGGATCAACGCGAGGAAAGCCCCTGGTCCCGACGATATTCCTGGTCGGGTCCTAAGGGACTGTACTGAGGAGCTCACGGATGTCTTCACGGACATCGTCAACATCTCGCTGAGACAAGCTGTTTTCCCAACGTGCCTCAAACCACCACCATCATCCCGGTCCAGAAGAAGTCATCTCCCTCCTGCTACAATGACTACTGCCCAGTCGCACTCACTCCCATCATTATGAAGTGCTTCGAGCGGCTAGTCATGGACCACATCAAATCTGCTCCCCCCCCCCGGGCCCCTACCAGTTTGCATATCAGTCCAACCGCTCGACCAACGATGCCATCTCCACTGCCCTCCAATCAGCCCTCTCTCACCTGGAGACCAAGGACTCGCACGTCAGAAGGCTGTTCATCGACTTCAGCTCAGCATTCAATACAATCATCCCCCAGCAGCTCATCCACAAACTAGTCCAGCTGGGACTCAACAACTTCCTGTGCAACTGGCTGCTGGAGTTTCTGACAGGGAGACCACAGGCAGTTCGGGTCAGCAGCAACACCTCCAGCACCATCAGGCTGAACACAGGAGCCCCCCAAGGATGTGTGCTGAGCCCTCTCCTCTTCACTCTGCTGACCCACGACTGCACACCTACATCCAGTTCCAACCTCTTCATCAAGTTCGCAGATGACACGACTGTGGTGGGTCTCAATCAATCAATCAATCAATCAATTTTTTTATATAGCGCCAAATCACAACAAACAGTTGCCCCAAGGCGCTTTATATTGTAAGGCAAGGCCATACAATAATTATGTAAAACCCCAACGGTCAAAACGACCCCCTGTGAGCAAGCACTTGGCTACAGTGGGAAGGAAAAACTCCCTTTTAACAGGAAGAAACCTCCAGCAGAACCAGGCTCAGGGAGGGGCAGTCTTCTGCTGGGACTGGTTGGGGCTGAGGGAGAGAACCAGGAAAAAGACATGCTGTGGAGGGGAGCAGAGATCGATCACTAATGATTAAATGCAGAGTGGTGCATACAGAGCAAAAAGAGAAAGAAACAGTGCATCATGGGAACCCCCCAGCAGTCTACGTCTATAGCAGCATAACTAAGGGATGGTTCAGGGTCACCTGATCCAGCCCTAACTATAAGCTTTAACAAAAAGGAAAGTTTTAAGCCTAATCTTAAAAGTAGAGAGGGTGTCTGTCTCCCTGATCCGAATTGGGAGCTGGTTCCACAGGAGAGGAGCCTGAAAGCTGAAGGCTCTGCCTCCCATTCTACTCTTATAAACCCTAGGAACTACAAGTAAGCCTGCAGTCTGAGAGCGAAGCGCTCTATTGGGGTGATATGGTACTATGAGGTCCCTAAGATAAGATGGGATCTGATTATTCAAAACCTTATAAGTAAGAAGAATTTTAAATTCTATTCTAGAATTAACAGGAAGCCAATGAAGAGAGGCCAATATGGGTGAGATATGCTCTCTCCTTCTAGTCCCCATTAGTACTCTAGCTGCAGCATTTTGAATTAACTGAAGGATTTTCAGGGAACTTTTAGGACAACCTGATAATAATGAATTACAATAGTCCAGCCTAGAGGAAATAAATGCATGAATTAGTTTTTCAGCATCACTCTGAGACAAGACCTTTCTAATTTTAGAGATATTGCGCAAATGCAAAAAAGCAGTCCTACATATTTGTTTAATATGCGCATTGAATGACATATCCTGATCAAAAATGACTCCAAGATTTCTCACAGTATTACTAGAGGTCAGGGTAATGCCATCCAGAGTAAGGATCTGGTTAGACACCATGTTTCTAAGATTTGTGGGGCCTAGTACAATAACTTCATGTCTTTATGTCTGTAAGACAATCCTGCAGTTTAGCTAATTGGTGTGTGTCCTCTGGCTTCATGGATAGATAAAGCTGGGTATCATCTGCGTAACAATGAAAATTTAAGCAATACTGTCTAATAATACTGCCTAAGGGAAGCATGTATAAAGTGAATAAAATTGGTCCTAGCACAGAACCTTGTGGAACTCCATAATTAACTTTAGTCTGTGAAGAAGATTCCCCATTTACATGAACAAATTGTAATCTATTAGACAAATATGATTCAAACCACCGCAGTGCCTTTAATACCTATGGCATGCTCTAATCTCTGTAATAAAATTTTATGGTCAACAGTATCAAAAGCAGCACTGAGGTCTAACAGAACAAGCACAGAGATGAGTCCACTGTCCGAGGCCATAAGAAGATCATTTGTAACCTTCACTAATGCTGTTTCTGTACTATGATGAATTCTAAAACCTGACTGAAACTCTTCAAATAGACCATTCCTCTGCAGATGATCAGTTAGCTGTTTTACAACTACCCTTTCAAGAATTTTTGAGAGAAAAGGAAGGTTGGAGATTGGCCTATAATTAGCTAAGATAGCTGGGTCAAGTGATGGCTTTTTAAGTAATGGTTTAATTACTGCCACCTTAAAAGCCTGTGGTACATAGCCAACTAACAAAGATAGATTGATCATATTTAAGATCGAAGCATTAAATAATGGTAGCGCTTCCTTGAGCAGCCTGGTAGGAATGGGGTCTAATAAACATGTTGATGGTTTGGATGAAGTAACTAATGAAAATAACTCAGACAGAACAATCGGAGAGAAAGAGTCTAACCAAATACCGGCATCACTGAAAGCAGCCAAAGATAACGATACGTCTTTGGGATGGTTATGAGTAATTTTTTTCTCTAATAGTTAAAATTTTGTTAGCAAAGAAAGTCATGAAGTCATTACTAGTTAAAGTTAATGGAATACTCAGCTCAATAGAGCTCTGACTCTTTGTCAGCCTGGCTACAGTGCTGAAAAGAAACCTGGGGTTGTTCTTATTTTCTTCAATTAGTGATGAGTAGAAAGATGTCCTAGCTTTACGGAGGGCTTTTTTATAGAGCAACAGACTCTTTTTCCAGGCTAAGTGAAGATCTTCTAAATTAGTGAGACGCCATTTCCTCTCCAACTTACGGGTTATCTGCTTTAAGCTACGAGTTTGTGTGTTATACCACGGAGTCAGACACTTCTGATTTAAAGCTCTCTTTTTCAGAGGAGCTACAGCATCCAAAGTTGTCTTCAATGAGGATGTAAAACTACTGACGAGATACTCTATCTCCCTTACAGAGTTTAGGTAGCTACTCTGCACTGTGTTGGTATATGGCATTAGAGAACATAAAGAAGGAATCATATCCTTAAACCTAGTTACAGCGCTTTCTGAAAGACTTCTAGTGTAATGAAACTTATTCCCCACTGCTGGGTAGTCCATCAGAGTAAATGTAAATGTTATTAAGAAATGATCAGACAGAAGGGAGTTTTCAGGGAATACTGTTAAGTCTTCTATTTCCATACCATAAGTCAGAACAAGATCTAAGATATGATTAAAGTGGTGGGTGGACTCATTTACTTTTTGAGCAAAGCCAATAGAGTCTAATAATAGATTAAATGCAGTGTTGAGGCTGTCATTCTCAGCATCTGTGTGGATGTTAAAATCGCCCACTATAATTATCTTATCTGAGCTAAGCACTAAGTCAGACAAAAGGTCTGAAAATTCACAGAGAAACTCACAGTAATGACCAGGTGGACGATAGATAATAACAAATAAAACTGGTTTTTGGGACTTCCAATTTGGATGGACAAGACTAAGAGTCAAGCTTTCAAATGAATTAAAGCTCTGTCTGGGTTTTTGATTAATTAATAAGCTGGAATGGAAGATTGCTGCTAATCCTCCGCCCCGGCCCGTGCTACGAGCATTCTGACAGTTAGTGTGACTCGGGGTGTTGACTCATTTAAACTAACATATTCATCCTGCTGTAACCAGGTTTCTGTAAGACAGAATAAATCAATATGTTGATCAATTATTATATCATTTACTAACAGGGACTTAGAATCAATCAATCAATCAATCAATCAATTTTTTTTATATAGCGCCAAATCACAACAAACAGTTGCCCCAAGGCGCCTCATATTGCAAGGCAAGGCCATACAATAATTATGTAAAACCCCAACGGTCAAAACGACCCCCTGTGAGCAAGCACTTGGCTACAGTGGGAAGGAAAAACTCCCTTTTAACAGGAAGAAACCTCCAGCAGAACCAGGCTCAGGGAGGGGCAGTCTTCTGCTGGGACTGGTTGGGGCTGAGGGAGAGAACCAGGAAAAAGACATGCTGTGGAGGGGAGCAGAGATCGATCACTAATGATTAAATGCAGAGTGGTGCATACAGAGCAAAAAGAAAAAGAAACAGTGCATCATGGGAACCCCCCAGCAGTCTACGTCTATAGCAGCATAACTAAGGGATGGTTCAGGGTCACCTGATCCAGCCCTAACTATAAGCTTTAGCAAAAAGGAAAGTTTTAAGCCTAATCTTAAAAGTAGAGAGGGTGTCTGTCTCCCTGATCTGAATTGGGAGCTGGTTCCACAGGAGAGGAGCCTGAAAGCTGAAGGCTCTGCCTCCCATTCTACTCTTACAAACCCTAGGAACTACAAGTAAGCCTGCAGTCTGAGAGCGAAGCGCTCTATTGGGGTAATATGGTACTACGAGGTCCCTAAGATAAGATGGGACCTGATTATTCAAAACCTTATAAGTAAGAAGAAGAATTTTAAATTCTATTCTAGAATTAACAGGAAGCCAATGAAGAGAGGCCAATATGGGTGAGATATGCTCTCTCCTTCTAGTCCCCGTCAGTACTCTAGCTGCAGCATTTTGAATTAACTGAAGGCTTTTTAGGGAACTTTTAGGACAACCTGATAATAATGAATTACAATAGTCCAGCCTAGAGGAAATAAATGCATGAATTAGTTTTTCAGCATCACTCTGAGACAAGACCTTTCTGATTTTAGAGATATTGCGTAAATGCAAAAAAGCAGTCCTACATATTTGTTTAATATGCACTTTGAATGACATATCCTGATCAAAAATGACTCCAAGATTTCTCACAGTATTACTAGAGGTCAGGGTAATGCCATCCAGAGTAAGGATCTGGTTAGACACCATGTTTCTAAGATTTGTGGGGCCAAGTACAATAACTTCAGTTTTATCTGAGTTTAAAAGCAGGAAATTAGAGGTCATCCATGTCTTTATGTCTGTAAGACAATCCTGCAGTTTAGCTAATTGGTGTGTGTCCTCTGGCTTCATGGATAGATAAAGCTGGGTATCATCTGCGTAACAATGAAAATTTAAGCAATACCGTCTAATAATACTGCCTAAGGGAAGCATGTATAAAGTGAATAAAATTGGTCCTAGCACAGAACCTTGTGGAACTCCATAATTAACTTTAGTCTGTGAAGAAGATTCCCCATTTACATGAACAAATTGTAATCTATTAGACAAATATGATTCAAACCACCGCAGCGCAGTGCCTTTAATACCTATGGCATGCTCTAATCTCTGTAATAAAATTTTATGGTCAACAGTATCAAAAGCAGCACTGAGATCTAACAGAACAAGCACAGAGATGAGTCCACTGTCCGAGGCCATAAGAAGATCATTTGTAACCTTCACTAATGCTGTTTCTGTACTATGATGAATTCTAAAACCTGACTGAAACTCTTCAAATAGACCATTCCTCTGCAGATGATCAGTTAGCTGTTTTACAACTACCCTTTCAAGAATTTTTGAGAGAAAAGGAAGGTTGGAGATTGGCCTATAATTAGCTAAGATAGCTGGGTCAAGTGATGGCTTTTTAAGTAATGGTTTAATTACTGCCACCTTAAAAGCCTGTGGTACATAGCCAACTAACAAAGATAGATTGATCATATTTAAGATCGAAGCATTAAATAATGGTAGGGCTTCCTTGAGCAGCCTGGTAGGAATGGGGTCTAATAAACATGTTGATGGTTTGGATGAAGTAACTAATGAGAATAACTCAGACAGAACAATCGGAGAGAAAGAGTCTAACCAAATACCGGCATCACTGAAAGCAGCCAAAGATAACGATACGTCTTTGGGATGGTTATGAGTAATTTTTTCTCTAATAGTTAAAATTTTGTTAGCAAAGAAAGTCATGAAGTCATTACTAGTTAAAGTTAATGGAATACTCAGCTCAATAGAGCTCTGACTCTTTGTCAGCCTGGCTACAGTGCTGAAAAGAAACCTGGGGTTGTTCTTATTTTCTTCAATTAGTGATGAGTAGAAAGATGTCCTAGCTTTACGAAGGGCTTTTTTATAGAGCAACAGACTCTTTTTCCAGGCTAAGTGAAGATCTTCTAAATTAGTGAGACGCCATTTCCTCTCCAACTTACGGGTTATCTGCTTTAAGCTACGAGTTTGTGAGTTATACCACGGAGTCAGACACTTCTGATTTAAAGCTCTCTTTTTCAGAGGAGCTACAGCATCCAAAGTTGTCTTCAATGAGGATGTAAAACTATTGACGAGATACTCTATCTCCCTTACAGAGTTTAGGTAGCTACTCTGCACTGTGTTGGTATATGGCATTAGAGAACATAAAGAAGGAATCATATCCTTAAACCTAGTTACAGCGCTTTCTGAAAGACTTCTAGTGTAATGAAACTTATTCCCCACTGCTGGGTAGTCCATCAGAGTAAATGTAAATGTTATTAAGAAATGATCAGACAGAAGGGAGTTATCAGGGAATACTGTTAAGTCTTCTATTTCCATACCATAAGTCAGAACAAGATCTAAGATATGATTAAAGTGGTGGGTGGACTCATTTACTTTTTGAGCAAAGCCAATAGAGTCTAATAATAGATTAAATGCAGTGTTGAGGCTGTCATTCTCAGCATCTGTGTGGATGTTAAAATCGCCCACTATAATTATCTTATCTGAGCTAAGCACTAAGTCAGACAAAAGGTCTGAAAATTCACAGAGAAACTCACAGTAACGACCAGGTGGACGATAGATAATAACAAATAAAACTGGTTTTTGGGACTTCCAATTTGGATGGACAAGACTAAGAGACAAGCTTTCAAATGAATTAAAGCTCTGTCTGGGTTTTGGATTAATTAATAAGCTGGAATGGAAGATTGCTGCTAATCCTCCACCCCGGCCCGTGCTACGAGCATTCTGACAGTTAGTGTGACTCGGGGGTGTTGACTCATTTAAACTAACATATTCATCCTGCTGTAACCAGGTTTCTGTTAGGCAGAATAAATCAATATGTTGATCAATTATTATATCATTTACCAACAGGGACTTAGAAGAGAGAGACCTAATGTTTAACAGACCACATTTAACTGTTTTAGTCTGTGGTGCAGTTGAAGGTGCTATATTATTTTTTCTTTTTGAATTTTTATGCTTAAATAGATTTTTGCTGGTTATTGGTAGTCTGGGAGCAGGCACCGTCTCTACGGGGATGGGGTAATGAGGGAATGGCAGGGGGAGAGAAGCTGCAGAGAGGTGTGTAAGACTACAACTCTGCTTCCTGGTCCCAACCCTGGATAGTCACGGTTTGGAGGATTTAAGAAAATTGGCCAGATTTCTAGAAATGAGAGCTGCTCCATCCAAAGTGGGATGGATGCCGTCTCTCCTAACAAGACCAGGTTTTCCCCAGAAGCTTTGCCAATTATCTATGAAGCCCACCTCATTTTTTGGACACCACTCAGACAGCCAGCAATTCAAGGAGAACATGCGGCTAAACATGTCACTCCCGGTCCGATTGGGGAGGGGCCCAGAGAAAACTACAGAGTCCGACATTGTTTTTGCAAAGTTACACACCGATTTAATGTTAATTTTAGTGACCTCCGATTGGCGTAACCGGGTGTCATTACTGCCGACGTGAATTACAATCTTACCAAATTTACGCTTAGCCTTAGCCAGCAGTTTCAAATTTCCTTCAATGTCGCCTGCTCTGGCCCCCGGAAGACAATTGACTATGGTTGCTGGTGTCGCTAACTTCACATTTCTCAAAACAGAGTCGCCAATAACCAGAGTTTGATCCTCGGCGGGTGTGTCGTCGAGTGGGGAAAAACGGTTAGAGATGTGAACGGGTTGGCGGTGTACACGGGGCTTCTGTTTAGGGCTACGCTTCCTCCTCACAGTCACCCAGTCGGCCTGCTTTCCCGGCTGCTCGGGATCTGCCAGGGGGGAACTAACGGCGGCTAAGCTGCCTTGGTCCGCACCGACTACAGGGGCCTGGCTAGCTGTAGAATTTTCCACGGTGCGGAGCCGAGTCTCCAATTCGCCCAGCCTGGCCTCCAAAGCTACGAATAAGCTACACTTATTACAAGTACCATTACTGCTAAAGGAGGCCGAGGAATAACTAAACATTTCACACCCAGAGCAGAAAAGTGCGGGAGAGACAGGAGAAGCCGCCATGCTAAATCGGCTAAGAGCTAGTAGCTACGCTAAGCTAGCGGATTCCTAAAAACACGCAAAGTGAATAATGTGTAAATAATTTAGAGGTGATTCAGCAGAAGGAGTGCTTTAGTTAAGGCACGTAAAGATTACACTGGGAAACAAATCGTAATCTAGATAACTAGATCAATCTAACTGCGCAGATTAAACAGCTAACAGATACAGAAAAACACCGCTGTGCTCCGGAACAGGAAGTGATACAATACCGCAGTGAGAGCCAACCTCCAGTAGAGGCAAGCAAGAGATCATTGATCTCATCAACAAAAACGATGAAACAAGCTACAGGAGTGAAGTGAGCCGCCTGGCCACGTGGTGCACAGACAACAATCTCCACCTGAACGTGGAGAAGACAAAGGAGATTGTCGTGGACGTCAGGAGAGAGCCCGCTCAGCATGCTCCACTAACCATCAATGGCGCTGAAGTGGAGTGGGTGAGCAGCACAAAGTTCCTGGGTGTACACATCTCCCAATACCTGTCCTGGAACATCAACATCACATATCTGGCCAAAAAAAGCCCAACAGCGACTCTACTTTCTGCAGAAACTGAGGAAAGCAAGAGCCCCGACCCCCATCATGTACTCCTTCTACAAGGGTACCATTGAGAGCATCCTGACCAGCAGCATCACTGTGTGGTACGGTGCCTGCACAGTATCCTGCCGCAAGGCCCTGCAGTGCACTGTGAAAGCAGCTGGGAAGATCATCGGTGTCCCCCTCCCCTCTCTGCTCGGACATCTACCACACCCACCTCACCTGCAAAGCCACCAGATCGCAGGTGACCCCACCCACCCAACTCATAGCCTTCTTACCCTTCTGCCATCGGGGAGGAGACTGCAGAGTCTCCGGGCCAAAACCAGCAGGCTCAAAGACAGTTTCCTCCAACAAGCAGTCAGGATGTTCAACTCCCTCCCTTCTCTGCCCCCACCACCACCACCACCGCCACCACTGACCCTGCATGTCCACACACACCTCACTTTATCCTCCCCATTGCACTATTGCATCCACATCAGGACCGCCTGTACTGGTACATTAGTATACAGTCATTGCACTATCATCATCGTATTTAATGTCATACTGTTTACAATGGTACACTTTTGCCATTTGCACAACAGCATCATACTGTTATATTTACATGACCTACACTGTTTATACTGTTTTATATTATTTTTATTTGTAAATCAGTAATATTTAAGGTAAATTTTTTTACTTAGCTTACTAGTAGTTTTTATTCTATACTCTGCACCGTGGGTCTGAGAGCACTGAAATTTCATCTGTGCCTTATGTCGAGCATGTATAGCATATTTGACAATAAAGCTGACTTTGACTTTGAAGGGTCGAAATGCTGCACTTATTGGGAAAACGCTTCAGGTGGCTGTCAGCCCAGTGGAGAGATGAGGCAATAAGTGGGGATTCCATTTTTCTCTGAAAAAACAAAACAAAACACAAGCCATATATTTATCCAAAAAGCATAATAATCCACCAATTCCAATTAAAGTTAGTGTGCAGTCAGTTAAGCAGGTTCAAACTGTGCGGCTTTTGGGTGTCTGAATGGATTGTATCCAGACAGTTGTAACAAGATGTAAAAAGGCAGCAAATATCATGAGGTATTTGGCAGGGAGCTAGCATGAAGTCTCTGAATCAAATCTATTTTGCCATAATAAGATCTGCCTTAGATTGTGCATGTATTGTATACAGCTCAGCCGCAAAATCTCAGCTACAAAAGCTTGATGTGATACAAGCTCAGGCCCTCCATGTATGTTGTGGAGCTTTCAAGACATCGTCAATCCCAGCTCTTCAGGTAGAGGTTGGGGCATTACCTTTAACCTTGATGTGTCTCCAATCAACTATGGGGTACTGGACAAATTTACAGGCTCACAAACAAACACATCCTACCAAATCTGTTTTAAACCCATATTGAGAGTTTTGGTAGTGTTAGTGCACTTGCTTTCAATGCGGAAGGTTCCTGGTTCAAACCCCACCCCGGCTAGGGCAGTCACAATTATTACAATATTCGCCAATCACAATTAGTTTTCATATTCGTGAATATTTTTCATATTCGTGACTACTGTGAATTATTTATTTTATCCACAAAGTTGCATAAAACGACTCAGAATCTGCGGCAGCAGCAGCAGCCGCACGCAGCGTTGCAGCCTCTCTCACTCTGTTTCCCTCGTCGTGGTCGGATGGTTAGCGAGGCTAGGATATTAACATGGAGGGTGAGGAGGTTCTGGTTCAAATGCCACGTACCACGGCACCACTGTGTATGCATTTCGGTTCAAGCCTAACGATAAGGGAGAGCCCAGTAACGTGGAGGAAGTGATATGTAAACTTTGCTGTAAAAAAGTGCAGATCAAAAGCGCTAACACAACAAATCTGAGACAACATCTACAGACCCACCACCCACAGCAATATGCCGAATTTGGAAAGACCACACCACCACAATCGCCAGCCAGTGCAACAGCAGCTGGTGCATCCTGTTAGCTGGCTCTTAGCAAATGTGAGTTTGTTTCAGTGCTTGCCCTGTTGCAGCAAACTGATCACAATACATCCTCTTAAGGAATGGAGAAGATACTAATGTCTTTGCTTATTTCTTGATGTTCAAAACATTAAGAAATTTCTCTTATTAAATAAAGTGTAGAGTACAGCACAGATAGTGTCTCATTAAAGCTAATTATACTACGGTACTGCTAATTATACTACGAAACTGCTAATTGTGACAGCCCTAACCCCGGCCACATTTCTCCATGTAATGTGGAGTTGTGTCAGGAAGGGCACGTAAAATTTGTGCCAATTCAACATGCAGATCTACCTTGGATTTGCTGTGACGGCCCGAGTGCAAAACAAGGGAGCAGCCGAAGGAACTTAAATAGGAAATAGTTACAAGTTACAAGTGTTTCACGTGGGTTCCATCTCATTCTGAAATTGAGGACAATGAAGGAGTACATCAGCTGGCAAAAGCAGCTGTGAAATCAGAAATACAGATCAACATTCTACTTTGTAAATCTGAAGTCAAAACAATCACCAAGACAGAAATGAATAAAGCACAGCAAAAGCAATGGGACAAGGAATCTAAGGGTCAGTTTTTTGTATAAAATTCTGGAACAAGTTGTATCACAGAGACAGGGTAGATGGAGTCACAGGGAAGAAGAAGTAATCATGACTATACAGGTTTAAATCATACACAACATCATTGGAAAACATAAAACCGATCAGTGTTTAGATGCAGCAGCAGGGAGACTGCTGAGGAAGCGTTACCGGAGTGCCAAACATACGACAGACAGCAACAAATTCTATTAGATGATGTCAGAGCGCTAGGACTAGACATGGGCCGATAACCAGTTTCACGGTATACCGCGGTATGAAAAAACCACGGTATCAAAACCACTAAACTTTTCTGTTACACCGTCCCTACAGTATGAGCGGGTTATGAGAATTTTTGACAGGCAGAGCGGAGGCGGCTGCCGCCCTTCCCCCCCGGCATGCACCTCTGTCTCTGTTTACAAACAGACAGCTAATGTTAGCTAGCTCTGCATCATGGTTGAAGGAGGCGAAAACTGCAGTGAACTTTTCCCTTTGTCTAAAAGGACCAAGTCGGCTTTTTCATTTTATTTTCCGCACAACAGCCCTTCAAGGCAAAAATGGTGGCAACAAAGCACTGTAGCTATGGCCTGTGTCGGACTCAGAGTGATTCAAGATACCCACAAAGGATTACATGGAAGAAGTAAACTTTATCCCATCTTTGAAACCACTGAGAAGTACAAGCAGTGGACTTGAGTCGTGCTGGTGTTTAACCAAATTTCTCCCACAAACATGTCAAGAAGGACAAATACATCTATTCCAAGTACTTTGTTGGTGAAGCTGGGCCAAGTATTGAGCATCCGGAGTTCCGGACGTTATTCCAGCCATGTTTCTCCCAAACCATGTAAGTCACGTTTCCCACGGGGCAGATGCTACATGTCTAAAAGAGTGACTATTATTTTGGTATTTTCTCTAAAGTTATCAGTGATATAGTGCTCATAGCGGTAGACATCATGTCAATTAGTGTGCCTGAATCACGTGCGCTTCATATGCAAATAGCCATAATGTTGTTAAAGCACATTTTAAAGCTATACATAATACCGTGAAACTGCGGTAGTTTTGCCCACGATTATCATACCGTCCAAATCTCATACCGGCCCATGCCTAGCTAGGACAGACCAGTTTTTCCGTGTTTTGGCCCGACGCGTCGTTCCTATTGGACAGCGCAAAGCTACGTCACAGTTCAGAGCGGCGAAAGTTAGACTGGGTTGAACTTTGACCGCGTCAGCCTGCTGACAAGCGGCAATGCGCGCTCCCATCAGAAGCATCGCTTTAGCTTTTGACGCCTCTAAAGAGCAACATGTCTCATTGAAAGTAATGCTTTTTAGACCAATTCCTGACGCCTCTGATGCTTCCAAAGCGTCCAGTTTGAAAGGCCCTCACTTTAGGGATTACTTTCTTTTTCTATCAATCAATCAATTTTTTTTATATAGCGCCAAATCACAACAAACAGTTGCCCCAAGGCGCAACAGACTCTTTTTCCAGGCTAAATGAAGATCTTCTAAATTAGTGAGACGCCATTTCCTCTCCAACTTACGGGTTATCTGCTTTAAGCTGCGAGTTTGTGAGTTATACCACGGAGTCAGGCACTTCTGATTTAAAGCTCTCTTTTTCAGAGGAGCTACAGCATCCAAAGTTGTCTTCAATGAGGATGTAAAACTATTGACGAGATACTCTATCTCACTTACAGAGTTTAGGTAGCTACTCTGCACTGTGTTGGTATATGGCATTAGAGAACATAAAGAAGGAATCATATCCTTAAACCTAGTTACAGCGCTTTCTGAAAGACTTCTAGTGTAATGAAACTTATTCCCCACTGCTGGGTAGTCCATCAGAGTAAATGTAAATGTTATTAAGAAATGATCAGACAGAAGGGAATTTTCAGGGAATACTGTTAAGTCTTCAATTTCCATACCATAAGTCAGAACAAGATCTAAGATATGATTAAAGTGGTGGGTGGACTCATTTACATTTTGAGCAAAGCCAATAGAGTCTAATAATAGATTAAATGCAGTGTTGAGGCTGTCATTCTCAGCATCTGTGTGGATGTTAAAATCGCCCACTATAATTATCTTATCTGAGCTAAGCACTAAATCAGACAAAAGGTCTGAAAATTCACAGAGAAACTCACAGTAATGACCAGGTGGACGATAGATAATAACAAATAAAACTGGTTTTTGGGACTTCCAATTTGGATGGACAAGACTAAGAGTCAAGCTTTCAAATGAATTAAAGCTCTGTCTCGGTTTTTGATTAATTCATAAGCTGGAATGGAAGATTGCTGCTAATCCTCCGCCTCGGCCCGTGCTACGAGCATTCTGGCAGTTAGTGTGACTCGGGGGTGTTGACTCATTTAAACTAACATATTCATCCTGCTGTAACCAGGTTTCTGTAAGGCAGAATAAATCAATATGTTGATCAATTATTATATCATTTACTAACAGGGACTTAGAAGAGAGAGACCTAATGTTTAATAGACCACATTTAACTGTTTTAGTCTGTGGTGCAGTTGAAGGTGCTATATTATTTTTTCTTTTTGAATTTTTATGCTTAAATAGATTTTTGCTGGTTTTTGGTGGTCTGGGAGCAGGCATCGTCTCTACGGGGATGGGGTAATGAGGGGATGGCAGGGGGAGAGAAGCTGCAGAGAGGTGTGTAAGACTACAACTCTGCTTCCTGGTCCCAACCCTGGATAGTCACGGTTTGGAGGATTTAAAAAAATTGGCCAGATTTCTAGAAATGAGAGCTGCTCCATCCAAAGTGGGATGGATGCCGTCTCTCCTAACAAGACCAGGTTTTCCCCAGAAGCTTTGCCAATTATCTATGAAGCCCACCTCATTTTTTGGACACCACTCAGACAGCCAGCAATTCAAGGAGAACATGGGGCTAAACATGTCACTCCCGGTCCGATTGGGGAGGGGCCCAGAGAAAACTACAGAGTCCGACATTGTTTTTGCAAAGTTACACACCGATTCAATGTTAGTTTTAGTGACCTCCGACATCATTACATAAGCACAAGTTGAGTGAAATGACAAATGGTAAATTGGCAAGAATCTGCTGGCTGAAACCTGCTCATGCTTTGGCTAAAATGAAGTAATTAGTTTTTTTTTTATGATTGAGAATGTTATTGTCGCTTGCTAATTCTAGTCTGTTGTACATACTGTAAGATGTGTTGTTTGATCCACATTTGTGATTTACTTCTGTTTCCCCTATCCACTGGGTCGTTATTGTAAATAAGATTTTTTTTTTTTCTTAATAACTAACCTGGTTAAATAAAATAAATAAATAATCACTGATTAACATCTTGACTTTTTAATAATACAATTTTTTCTTTTTTTTTTAAAGTTAGCTATCTGGTGTTTTGACAAAATGCCATAATTGTCACTCTGTTGCTACTGAGGTGCCACAAGTTAATTAACTTTCCATCCTGACTCTACTCTGGCAGCAGTTATATGACTCAATTCAACCCAATCACCTTCCTAAATCTGTCTTACATGTAGATGGACAGAAGTAAGTTCTGTGTGCAAACCAAACAATATTTGAAATGCAACTTTCTTTGTATGTTTCTCTGACTTCTGCAGTTAATTTGATTTTAAGCCCCAGCAGCGTGCACGTGTGATGGATCATGCATGATGAGCAGCTGACTGCACACGCACACACGGTGACCTGCTGTGGAAGGGGAAAGCGAAAGCGAGCTCACCGTCACTCCGTATCTGAGCGCGACGCCCTGCAGGGTGTCGCTGTCCGTAACACGATGCTCGATGTATTTCTCCCCCAGTGACGCCGTCACGCTGGCTGTGCTGCCGTACGAGCGGATCTTGGTCCGGGCCAAACTCTGGGAGAGTTCGCTCTCTGACTCCGAGCCGGACCTGGACCGAGGGAAGACGGGCTGGACAAGCCGTCCTCCTGCATCCCGAATCGACAGGACGGGCGAGAACTCCGCCATCTTCTCCCAAATAAACCCCACACCACCCCGCTTCTGTGCCTTTAAAGCTCCGGGTGACTCACTGCAAATAAAGTAGTTATTTGTGCCGCAGGAAGACTCCCAGTCTCGGATACATTAAACACGGCAGTCCGGACACGGAGACATGTTTCAAACAAACGGGACCGCTGCTGCCGCTAGCTCAAGTTAGGGTTTTTGTTTTTTTCTACATGCCCTCTGATGACGTCAACGCGTAGAACACGTCACAGTGCGTCAGCGTTGAAGCAGGAAGCAGAGGGGTATTTTTAAACTCTGGATGGATCAGCCAGTGATCCCCCCCCCCTATTAAATAATAACGAATGAGCAATAGTTAAAAAGCCAGAGAGCAGTCACACAAAATTGATACAAAGGCATTAAAAGTAAGATGAGTTGCATTATGGGGCTGGTCACCAAGGGCACAATTTAGAACTACAAATTGGGGGAGACAAAGTGCTAGGCCCACAGGGCCGAAGCCAATAGGCCGGGGGTCTGGGGGCCGCTTTAGGCACCCCAGAAGCCAACGGTTTCTAGATAAGCTCAGATGCATTCTGAGCATCCAGAACAGTAATTTTAATGTTTTGAGAAGACCATAAAGTGGACACCATTTGACTTATACAATTTGAAATTGTGGATATAATTACTTTATTCTGAGAATAGCCAGCATTGATTTTATTAACATCCTGGTGTAAATAAGGTATCACCACAACAAATATCTTTAAAAAAACAACTGCAATGTGGTAAAATGTTTTCATAAATATGACAGAACAGGCTCTTACTCTTAATAATTATTAACTATTGCTGTATATATACTGTATTTTTTTTCTCAAGATTTGTTTTTGAATAAGTTTGAAAAAACAACAGATCATAAGTTTAGGATAACTTACTTATGAATTTAATTTTTGAAGTGGCACTAATGACACTCACGCCGAACATAATTTCACTTGCAGATGGGCTTTCTGAGGTCCCAGATAGCTTTTCTGATTTCCTTTTCTAACTTTCAGAATTTAGTAAATTAGCATATGGTCCATTGATACTTATGTGTAGATACTTGTCCCTAGAGGCAACTATTTTTGGTTTCAAATCTGGGCAAATGCAGTCACAGAAAATTCCGAATGTGACAAACAAGAAACAGGTGTTGTAAACAAGTCAATGCTGCTAAAAATACAAACTTGCATATATATATACGAGGTCTGTCAATAAAGCAACGTCCCTTTTTATTTTTTTCAAAAACTATATGGATTTCATTCATATGTTTTTACGTCAGACATGCTTGAACCCTCGTGCGCATGCGTGAGTTTTTCCACGCCTGTCGGTGACGTCATTCGCCTGTGAGCACTCCTTGTGGGAGGAGTCGTCCAGCCCCTCGTTGGAATTCCTTTGTCTGAGAAGTTGCTGAGACACTGGCGCGTTGTTTGATCAAAATTTTTTCTAAACCTGTGAGACACATCGAAGTGGACACGGTTCGAAAAATTAAGCTGGTTTTCAGTGAAAATTTTAACGGCTGATGAGAGATTTTGAGGTGATTCTGTCGCTTTAAGGACTTTTCACGGTGCGAGACGTCGCTCAGCGCTCTCAGCCGCCGTCGTCAGCCTGTTCAAGCTGAAAACCTCCACATTTCAGGCTCTATTGATCCAGAACGTCGTGAGAGAACAGAGAAGTTTCAGAAGAAGTCGATTTCAGCATTTTATCCGGATATTCCACTGTTAAAGGAGATTTTTTTAATGAAAGACGTGCGGACGGATCCGCGCGTCGGGACGCAGCCGGCGCGGTGCGGCGGCACAGGAAAAACACCTCCATGTTGATAACCATTTGTAAAATCCAGGCGGCTTTTGATGGCTTTCAGTGGAGTGAGTATATGAGAAATTGTTTAACAGCAGGACATGTTCCAACTTGTCCTTAAGGCTTTCAACAGAGGTGTTTTTCCTGTGGCGGAGCCCGTCCGCACGTCTTTCATTAAAAAAAATCTCCTTTAACAGTGGAATATCCGGATAAAATGCTGAAACCGACTTCTTCTGAAACTTCTCTGTTCTCTCACGACGTCCTGGATCAACAGAGCCTGAAATGTGGAGGTTTTAAGCTTGAAACAGGCTGACGACGGCAGCTGAGAGCGCTGAGCGACGTCTCGCACCGTGGGAAGTCCTTAAAGCGACAGAATCACCTCAAAATCTCTCATCAGCCGTTAAAATTTTCACTGAAAACCAGCTTAATTTTTCGAACCGTGTCCACTTCGATGTGTCTCACAGGTTTAGAAAAAATTTTGATCAAACAACGCGCCAGTCTCTCAGCAACTTCTCAGACAAAGGAATTCCGACGAGGGGCTGGACGACTCCTCCCACAAGGAGTGCTCACAGGCGAATGACGTCACCGACAGGCGTGGAAAAACTCACGCATGCGCACGAGGGTTCAAGCATGTCTGACGTAAAAACATATGAATGAAATCCATATAGTTTTTGAAAAAAATAAAAAGGACCGTTACTTTATTGACAGCCCTCGTATATACGAGGTCTGTTAGAAAACTACCCGACCTTTTTATTTTTTGCAAAAACTATATGGATTTGAATCATGTGCGCTTGCATCAGCCAAGCTTGAACCTTCGTGCGCATGCGTGAGTTTTTTCATGCCTGTCGGTTGCATCATTTGCCTATGGGCAGGCTTTGAGTGAGCAGTGGTCCACCCCCCTCGTTGGATTGTCATTGTCAGGAAAATGGCAGAGTGACTGCCGCTTTGCTGCATGAAAATTTTTTCAGAAACTGTGTGAGACAGCCAGGTGGAAACCATTCGGAAAATTCAGATGGCTTTCGGTGAAGATTCTATGGGGATCACACAGATTAAGGAGTGGTACAGCCAGTTTAAAGACGGCCCACAATGGTGCAGGGCGCGCAGCGCTCTGAGCGGCAGTCAACAGGCTGAAACGACCAGATCATTTCCAAACTGAATGCTGTGTTGATCCGGGACGTCGTCTGACTACCAGAGAAATGGCACAAGAGGTGGACATCAGCCATTTTTCGGCAGATTCCACTGTTACAGGAGATTTTGTAATGAAAGACATGCGGAGGCATTCACGCCTCGGGACGGAGCCACTAATGGTGGAGAACAAAAGCAAGTCCGTGTTGGAAGTCTCACAGGACATGTTGTGACATGTCAAGCTCTCCACAATTTCTCGGATACTCACTCGACTAAAAAGCCACCGAAAGCCGAATCTGATCCTCAGTCCGTTGGGGATGGCAGATCCACTCACATTGCTCCCCAGAGGAGTGGGTTTTCTGTTTTATACCTCAGCCATGACTATTTTTTATGAAACTGATACGTTAAACAAGATTAGGGATCCATTTTGTGTGGAATTATTGTCCCTCCATCAACAAATATGGCCGAAGGAAAGTAGTTTGGCAAATCCTGGACCCGCTACAACGTAGAGGTGGGTGGATCAGTCCTAATATCGATAATATCAATAGCAATGCTGGTATTGATATTGAACGAACCTTGTGTAAAAACATCGATACTCAAGCTTTTTTTCTCTCCCGCACGCACTGACTGCTGCACATGCAGATTCATCAAAGTCTACTGTCCGTTTGTAAGAGCAGTGCTGCGCTGTGTCACACAACATGGAGCAGCGCACCCTCCCCCCTCTGGTCTTTTGTTGTTGCGCCATCACGTGGCTCAGCGGCGCCAGCCAACAGCCACGCAGGTAGGCTCAGCCTGGCCAGCCCACTCAGCGCTCTCCTCGAGTCAGCCCTCTACATCAGGAGATTTTGTTTTAAGTTGTGTTGAGTGATATTTTTTAAACAAAAATGTTGATTGTGATATTAAAGTATTTTGTTGTCACGTACAATGTTTGGTGAAATTCTATCTTGGGTCTTTTGGATCCTTTGGATCTATGAAGCTTAAATATGAAAAAGTATCGGTATCGGTATCGATATTGGCAATACTGGGCCGGTATTTACTTGGTATCGGATCAATACCAAAATTCCCGGTATCGCCCACCTCTACTACAACGCATATGAGGGGCCTGGGTCCACTCATAAACCTGAGGATCCGCATCCGGCTGAGGTATAAATACGAGGTCTATTAGAAAAGTATCCGACCTTATTATTTTTTTCAAAAACCATATGGATTTGAATCACGTGTGATTGTGTCAGACAAGCTTGAACCCTCGTGTGCGTGCGGAGACTGGCAGCTGGAAACCATCAGAAAAATTTATCTGGCTTTCGGTGAAAATTTTACGGGCTTCACAGAGAATAAGGAGTGTTACTACAGCTTTAAGGACGGCTTTAAGGATGCTCGGCGCGCCGCGCTCCGTGCCGCCATCGAGAGCCACGAACCACCGAATCATTTCTAAACGGATGGCTCTGTGGATCCGAGACCGTCGTGTGCACTTTCTCTGGTTATCACAAGAGCTGGACATCAGCCATTTTCCGGCAGATTTCACTTTTAACAAGAGATTTTGTCATGGAAAGCCGAGCAGAGGCTTCGCGCGTCACAACCGATTCGCAGATGAAGCGAGACAAAACCACCTCCGTTTTGGTCTCACATGACGGCTTTGAGATGGCGTTCAGACAGCTGTTGGTGGTTTTTCCATCGAGTGATTATCCAAGAAATTGTGGCTGTGCCTGGACATGCCAGAACATGTCTCGTGAGGCTTCATCACAGTGTTGCTTTGCGCC
Organism: Thalassophryne amazonica; assembly: GCF_902500255.1. Taxonomy (NCBI): domain Eukaryota; kingdom Metazoa; phylum Chordata; class Actinopteri; order Batrachoidiformes; family Batrachoididae; genus Thalassophryne; species Thalassophryne amazonica. The sequence continues at coordinate 138,238,045 of NC_047104.1, forward strand.
ATGCGGCACCGCTGCGACGTGTGGAATTCCTCCGCACGTCTGTCTCAATGTGCCGAAAAAGTGCTAATGTCCACGTCTTTTCACAATTCCTGTGCTAGTCAGACGACGTCCCGGATAAAACACAGCATCCAGTTTGGAAATGAACGGCACATTCCACTGTTACAGGAGTTTTTGTCATGGAAAGAGGAGCGGAGGCTTTGTGCGTCGGCAACGCCGTGATGAAGCGGGACATGTTCTGGCATGTCCAGGCACGGATAATCACTCGATTGAAAAACCACCGACAGCTGTCTGAACGCCATCTCAAAGCTGTCCTGTGAGACCAAAACGGAGGTGGTTTTGTCTCGCTTCATCAGCAAATCGGTCGTGACGCGCGAAGCCTCCGCTCGGCTTTCCATGACAAAATCTCTTGTTAAAAGTGAAATCTGCTGGAAAATGGCTAATGTCATGCTCTTGTGATAACCAGAGAAAGTGCACACGACGGTCTCGGATCCACAGAGCCATCCATTTAGAAATGATCCGGTGGTTTGTGGCTCTCGATGGCGGCACGGAGCGCGGCGCGCCGAGCATCCTTAAAGCCGTCCTTAAAGCTGTAGTAACACTCCTTATTCTCTGTGAAGCCTGTAAAATTTTCACCGAAAGCCAAATAAATTTTCTAATGGTTTCCAGCTGCCAGTCTCTAACAGTTTCTGAAAAACCTCTGCTATCTTTTTACCCAAAGGCATTCATTCATTCATTTTTCTACACTCGTTTATTCCAATTAAGAGTCACGGGGTTGGAGCCCAGCACAGCAGTCAATGGGCGAGAGAGGGGTACACCCTGGACAGGAAGCCAGTTCATGACAGGGCCTAAGACAGTTTTGTCCTGAAAACAAAACAAAAAAGATAGTTCATTTTATATATACAGTAGTGTTCAGAATAATAGTAGTGCTATGTGAATAAAAAGATTAATCCAGGTTTTGAGTATATTTCTTATTGTTACATGGGAAACAAGGTACCAGTAGATTCAGTAGATTCTCACAAATCCAACAAGACCAAGCATTCATGATATGCACACTCTTAAGGCTATGAAATTGGGCTATTAGTAAAAAAAAAAAAAGTAGAAAAGGGGGTGTTCACAATAATAGGAGTGTGGCATTCAGTCAGTGAGTTCGTCAGTTTTGTGGAACAAACAGGTGTGAATCAGGTGTCCCCTATGTAAGGATGAAGCCAGCACCTGTTGAACATGCTTTCCTCTTTGAAAGCCTGAGGAAAATGGGACGTCCAAGACATTGTTCAGAAGAACAGCGTAGTTTGATTAAAAAGTTGATTGGAGAGGGGAAAACTTATACACAGGTGCAAAAAATTATAGGCTGTTCATCAACAATGATCTTCAATGCTTTGAAATGGAAAAAAAAAAAAAAAACAGACACATGAAAGAAAACGGAAAACAACCATCAAAATGGATAGAAGAATAACCAGAATGGCAAAGGCTCACCCATTCATCAGCTCCAGGATGATCAAAGACAGTCTGGAGTTACCTGTAAGTGCTGTGACAGTTAGAAGATGCCTGTGTGAAGCTAATTTATTTGCAAGAATCCCCCGCCCTCTGTTAAATAAAAGACGTGTGCAGAAGAGGTTACAATTTGCCAAAGAACACATCAATTGGCCTGAAGAGAAATGGAGGAATATTTTGTGGACGACAGTGAAGCATGGTGGTGCAAGCATCATAATATGGGCATGTTTCTCCTACTATGGTGTTGGGCCTATATATCGCATACCAGGTATCATGGATCAGTTTGGATATGTCAAAATACTTGAAGAGGTCATGTTGCCTTATGCTGAAGAGGACATGCCCTTGAAATGGGTGTTTCAACAGGACAATGACCCCAAGCACACTAGTAAATGAGCAAAATCTTGGTTCCAAACCAACCAAATTAATGCCTCACAGATGTGAAGAAATCATGAAGAACTGTAGTTATACAACTAAATACTAGTTTAGTGATTCACAGGATTGCTAAAAAAGCAGTTTGAACATAATAGTTTTGAGTTTGTAGCGTCAACAGCAGATGCTACTATTACTGTGAACACCCCCTTTTCTACTTTTTTTTTTTACTATTAGCCCAATTTCATAGCCTTAAGAGTGTGCATATCATGAATGCTTGGTCTTGTTGGATTTGTGAGAATCTACTGAATCTACTGGTACCTTGTTTCCCATGTAACAATAAGAAATATACTCAAAACCTGGATTAATCTTTTTAGTCACATAGCACTACTATTATTCTGAACACTATTGTATATGTCTTTGGATGTGGGAGGAAGCCAGAGCACCCGCAGGAAACTCACGCAAACAAGGGGAGAACATGCAAACTCTACACAGAAAGGCCACAGATGGGAATCGATCCCATGATCTTCTTGCTGTGAGGCCACTAAGCCACTGTAAATCACATACAGTTGGACTTAATGATACGAAAATGTATTCTTACAAACAATAATTGTGAGAGACATACAGTATAAATCAACATATGGGTTCTCTGGAATGCTTTTGAGAATCGTGTCATCCAAAGTCCTGCAGCTGTACCTCTGGAAAATAAATATCTTTTTAATTCAGTTAAACTAGTTAAAATATTAATTAGCACCACACTAACAATGATAACATGATGTGGGGGATCAGAGGTTAGTTCTTGCTGAAGTAACACCTCTCCCAGTCACATGAGCCATTTCTCACTTCTTTTTTGCTCAGCCGCCTCTGCAGTTGTCTCAGGAGAAGCATCCAAAAAAGACAACATAAGGCACGAACAGACTTTGTTTGTGTAGATTTAATTTACGTTTTGTGCTGGTTGATTTGGGCAGCGTAATGTGCAAGTAGTTAGTGCGGTTACTTTCAGAAGGTTCCTGGTTGAAAATCACCCTTTCCTAGGGTGACCATATTTTGATTACTGATAACCAGGACACTCGGCCCGGCAATGAGATACTCAAAGTTTACTCAAAGATGCTCAAATATTAAAAAACAAACCAATGAAAAGCAGGACATTTTCATCACTTTCTAAACAAAACCTAGGACAGCCAGGACAAGACGTGAAAACAGGACATGTCCTGGGAAAACAGGACGTTTGATCACACTACCCGTTCCCATTTTTCTGTGTAGTGTAGAGTTCTATCAGGAAGGGACATCAGTACAGCACGCAAAAGACACATCTGGTAATGAATTAAGAGTGGGGAATCTTTTTCAGACTGGGTGGAAACATTCAGCACATCTCTGTCAACACTGATTCGTGACAGGGCTCATTGTGAAGCATGTGCTCCTGTAACAGGAACCTGTTTAATCATCACATGTTCAGTCATGTGGGGAAAAAAGCTGTTGCATATTGTCACCATATGGATAAAATCTATTACAGAACATAACGGGAGTTTCCCAAGTTTAATCATCAGTGCCGTAAAATCTGCCAAATGAGGAATATGCCTGATTTATACAGTAAAATAATAATTTAAAAAATCCATATTTCTTACAATCCCATTGATGGCATGGCACAAACGAAAGACCGACCTTCAATAATGACAAGGAAAAAGATTCTTTATTAAAAAGGCATACACAATCACTTGTAAGATCTGACAGGATCCAGTGTACACAGAGCGGAACGGCTGTGAGGTTTCCTCACTAATGCATTGTTTAAATAACCGGAATAGATAGCGGTGGATGAGAGCAGGTTTTTCTGAATTGATGGGGCAAGCATTTTTCTTGTACCAAGTGATTTTATGTCAGCTCTGTGTCTGACCACACCTCGGTTTTAGAGTAACACGCTCACATCACATCGCAAGTGGTGTTGGGAAGGTTTCGTAGCACGGACCCACAACAGGGGGCGCAAATGAACGGACAATGAATAAGCCAAAAAGTAACAATTTAATGTTGTGACAACACACAACTAAATACACAAAATTTGTAAAGTCAATTAACACCAGGTGACGTGTGGGCAGGCTCGAAGATAGAAGACCCCCGACGAGAGAGAAGCCGCGTCCCACACGGCTTCCACCACCAACGGTCTGAAGAACACCGGAGCCGCCAAGTCCCGAGTCCCAGGTGACCTCTGTCTTCGGCTGTCGACCCTGGTACTGCCGGCAGAAAACAAAGGACAAGATGAATGAGTGTGAGTCCACACACTCAGTAATCCACAGTCTGCACTCAGTTAGGAGGGAGCACCTCCACCTCCAAACACACACTCGTGCAGCTCCTGTTTCAACCACTTATCTGGTTTGGGGTGTGAGGCGAAGCCGTCGCTGTCACACCAAACGCCAATCCCACAGATAAGGACGAACACCACAGGATAACGGCTGCAAAAGAAGTCCAAATTATCATTCAACAATACGAGTCAGCAGAGAAAATTACCTCTTCGGTAGTCGGTTTCTCAGCGGGGAGGTGGAGTTGCAGTCCGGCTTATATAGTGGTGTAGATGAGTGACAGCTGGTGCGATGAGTGACAGCTGCCACTTCTTCTGGGTCTGGCGCCCTCTCGTGCTTGGAGCCCGCACTCCAAGCAGGGCGCCCTCTGGTGGTGGTGGGCCAGCAGTACCTCCTCTTCAGCGGCCCACATAACAAGTGGATTACATGAATTACAGGACATGGACAATGCGTGGAATTCCACAAGTCCCATGCTCCCACCCCCTTTCCCCTCCTTTGTGTTCCTGAAATCTTGATCCAGATCCAGATCCGGCTCACCTCCAAAATTCAGTGGAGTCTTCCATGGCCTAATATATGTCCTTGGTTAAAATTGGGTGAGAATCCGTGAAGTAGTTTTGATGTAATCCTTCAAAACCTGTATAAAGTGAAACTTAATCCATAATCCGGATCCAGGTCTGGATCACCTCCAAAATATAAGGGAGTCTTCCATGGCCTAATATGTATCTGTGTTGAAACTTTCGTCAAAATCCGTGAAGTAGTTTTGACATAATTCTTCAAAGCCTATATAAAGTGAATCTTGATCCAGAATCTGGATCCGGATCTGGTTCACCTCCAAAATTCGGCGGAGTCTTCCATGCCCTAATATCTATCTGTGGTGCAAATGTGGTGAGAATCCATTTTGACGTAATCCTTTAAAGTGTATATAAAGTGATATCTTGATCCAGAATCCGGATTCGGATCCAGATGACCTCCAAATTTTAATGGAGTCTTCCATGGTCTAATATGTATCCATGGTGAAAATTCGGTGAGAATCCGTGAAGTAGTTTTGACGTAATCCTTCAAAGACTATATATAGTCTTCATATATGAAGTGATCAACTTTCACTTCATATATGAAATGAAACTTGATCCACAATCCAGATCCGGTTAAAAAGTCACATTCTGTTTCATTCTGTTCCATTTTGTTTTTGAGTGGCGGGGTGCCAGCCAGTCAGAGTAGAGCTGCACCATGACGTCAGTGGCTGGTCTCTCCAAAACTGCTTTGTTTTGTGGGTTTATACATCTTTCTCATATTTTGTAAAAGCTAGCGAGAAATAAACACTTTTAAAACTGAAAACACCATTTTTGAAACCTAATAACGCCTCTGAACTTATTTACAAGACATTTCGTGGGTGTTAACATGGTGACGTCACAGGCTGGTAGCCAGCTGCAAACTCTGTTTTGTTATGTGTAATTATATCCTCTTTGTCTTATATTATGTAAAAGCTAGCAAGAAATAAACACTTCTAAAACTGAAAATGCCATTTGTGGAACCTAATAACACCTCTGAACTTATTTACAAGACATTTTGTGGGTGTTAGCATGGTAATATCACAGACTGGTAGCTAGCTGCAAACTCTGTTTCTTTTATGTGTAAATATATCCCCCTTGTCTTATATTATGCAAAAGCTAGTGAGAAATAAACACTTCCAAAACTGAAAATGCCATTTTTCGAACCTAATAACACCTCTGAACTTATTTACAAGACATTTTGTGGGTGTTAGCATGGTGACCTCACCGGGTGGTAGCTAGCTGCAAACTCTGTTTCGTTTATGCTGTAAATATATCCTCTTTGTCATATATTATGTAAAAGCTAGTGAGAAATAAACACTTCTAAAACTGAAAATGCTGTTTTTGTAACCTGATAACACCTCTGGAGTCATTTAGACTTTGTGGTATTAGCATACACACTAACTTCCACTAACTCAAAACTAACTTCCTATAGAGTTAAATTTGTCTCATTAATACCAGCAAATGCACAGAAGTTGATCTACAAATATTCCTTGATTTGCATAACTTCCATTCTTGTCAAAAGCTCATGAACACACATACACACAAGCAAGGCCTCTTGCAGACGCAGTTAAAATGTTAGTACTGTTTTTGATTGATTAATAGAAGGCCTTTATTGAACATGTACAAATTGAAGACAATAGGATCTTAATAATTAATTAAACAACTGCAAATTATAAAGAACACAATGCTCATATGGCCAAGGGCCATACTGATAGCTTTGCGTGAAATTATTTTGAATTGCTGTGGTTTGACAGCCTGCAGTCAATCTCCAATTCAAAACATTTAACTAAGCATAAATATTAACACAGCTTGTGTAATGACCATATGAATGGTTGTCTGAAAGACACAGGAAAACAACTGGAAGCAACAAATGGATTAATGAACTCTCAGAGATTCATGTATTCAACCAGTCTCTGTCGGATGTGGATGAAGCTGTGGAAAACTCGGTGTCTGCTGTTTTTATGATGGAAATCAGGTCGACACAGTTGTGTAACAGCGCTGGCAGAGGCAGAGAAGAAGGAGGGAGCTAGGCTCATTAATTATCCATGATGACTGAACCGTAAATCAACTCTGCATTAATGCAATATTTTCTGTGCTTCTTCATTCTAATTTTCTGTTGTAAATGCACCCAGATTAAGACACGGATGGAGGAAGAAATCTTTATTGTTCAAATTAGAAATCTGAGTCATTCTTTTATTTGCTTTCAGCTCCCGCAGGACAACAGAGAGGCTGTCCACAGTACAATCCAAATATAACACCCACGTTATGTCTTAAGACAAAACTAAATAAAGAAAACAAAGGGGCGAAGTTGCACCAACACTATACTCATCTGTCACTTTACCATAACAACAATCTTGCCAGTAGTCGTATCGTCCCTGCCTTTGGAAAGCAAATATATTGCAATCAGCGCAGCTGTTTTGTACGGAGGCAGCAGGGCTCGTCCAATGTGCCGTGTAGGCCGGAGGCTTAATGTGTCCTCAGGGCCAAAGTTCATTCCACAGTGAGTGGGAGCTGATAGGAACAGAAACCGTGTTGATCATGTTAAGAAGACGGGTTATAATAAACACAGCTCTCCTATAAATGTTAACGGAGTCAGATTGTGTAACTCTGGTTTAATTAATCTTTTACAGGTAGACAGGTAGTCCTACAATTCCACTGTGAATTTTGAATTCCTATATCCCCAAAATGATTCAAACCATTTAAATACCTCATGCATTCAGTCATTCATTTTATTCCATTTATCCGTGTCCGGTGTAACATGACAAAATATCCCTCCTGGTCAGAATATACCAGGAGTTTAAATCATCTTAGACTAGCGGTGATAAGTTGGGGGGGGGGGGTAAACTAGCCTACAATATATTATACTCCATCTGGACAGTTTATACCCCATCTTTCCCCAATATAAAAACACACAAAACAAGATAAATCACTGACATACAATTTATTTTATATGAAACATGTTTTTACAATTGTTAAAATATTAAAGTGGCCATAAACGTTTTCGAAATAAGAAGCATAATCTGTTGTATTTTTTTAAAGCTAGCTGGATACATTAGCCATTCCATTAGTCAGTCCAAGCATTGTATATACAACATTATCACATATTACAACAAAAATCTGCCCTATACTCATAAACCAGCCCTCATGAGACGGCTGATAAATAGGGCACTTTTCGTATCAATTTTACTGCCCTAGAAACTGTGGGATACAGGGATACAAATCTTAAGACAGGGTGATACAAAAAAGACATTGAAAATACCAGGCATTGTATCACCCCACTTTTCATCCAATCAGGAGCCCCCATTTCTCAGTCACACCAATGACACACCCCCATTTTGTGTTACCCTGGTGACAAGTGCAGAATCCTGATACAGGATCCAGATCATTTCATTCAACCAAGATGTCTGATCAAGGTGAGAGAGTTTTAGACTCCCTAGCACGGAGAATTCTACAACTTGAGTCTCATACTGAAGTTTTGAGACACCAAGAAGTTAGTGAAGAGGACACACATGACTTAATAGAGAGACATAAGAACAAGAACATCACCAGGAAAACAGACAGTGATGTGAACGTGTTCACTGAATGGCCGGTGGAACTTGACAAATGGGGTTTGTCGATAATTATATGGTTCTTGTTCTTGGCGAATGTCAGAATTTCATTACACTGACAAGTTTGAATTGGAGGAATTAGAAGCAAACAAGCTCAACTCAGCCACATGGGGTGTGCAGCCAGTACATTCTGAGTGCCGGTCCCAAGCCCGGATAAATGAGGAGGGTTGCATCAGGAAGGGCATCCGGCGTAAAACAAGCCAACCCAACTATGCAGACTCAGAATCGAATTCCCATACCGGATCGGTCGCGGCCCGGGTTAACAACGTCCGCCACCGGTGCTATTGCCCAACAGGGTGCTGGTGGAAATTGGGCTACTGCTGGGCGAAGACGACGAAGAAGAGGAGGAAAACGTTGCCATGAACAGCGGGAGAAGAAGAAAACTAGAAGGGTGGAAATGAGAGTGGGGACTTTGAATGTTGGTAGTATGACTGGTAAAGGGAGAGAGCTGGCTGATATGATGGAGAGGAGAAAGGTAGACATATTGTGTGTGCAAGAGACCAAGTGGAAGGGAAGTAAGAGCAGGAGCATCGGCGGTGGGTACAAGTTGTTGTACCATGGTGAGGACAGGAAGAGAAATGGTGTTGGGGTCATTTTAAAGGAAGAGTATGTTAAAAGTGTGTTGGAGGTTAAGCGAGTGTCTGACAGGGTGATGAGTGTGAAGTTGGAAATTGAAGGGGTGATGATGAATATCATCAGTGCATATGCCCCACAGGTAGGTTGTGAGATGAAGGAGAAAGAAGATTTCTGGAGTGTGTTAGATGAGGTGGTGGAGAGTGTGCCCAAGCATGAAAGAGTGGTGATAGGAGCAGACTTCAATGGGCATGTTGGTGAAGGGAACAGAGGTGATGAGGAAGTAATGGGTAGATATGGTATCAAGGATAGGAATGGGGAAGGACAGATGGTAGTTGATTTTGCAAAAAGGATGGAAATGGCTGTGGTGAATACCTACTTTAAGAAAAGGGAGGAGCACAGGGTAACATATAAGAGTGGAGGAAGGTGCACACAGGTGGACTACATTCTTTATAGGAGATGCAAGCTAAAAGAAATCACAGACTGTAAGGTGGTAGCAGGAGAGAGTGTCACTAGACAGCATAGGATGGTTGTTTATAGGATGACTTTAGAGGTAAAGAAGAAGAAGAGAGTGAGAGCTCAACAAAGGATCAGATGGTGGAAGCTGAAGGAGGAAGACTGTTGTGTGAAATTTAGCGAACAGGTGAGAGAAGCACTAGTTGGAGGGGAAGCAATTTTGGACAACTGGAAAAGTACTGCAGATGTGGTGAGGGAGACAGCTAGGGCAGTACTGGGTATGACATCTGGACAGTGGAAGGAAGACAAGGAGACTTGGTGGTGGAATGAAGAGGTCCAGGAAAGCATAAGGAGAAAGAGGTTGGCGAAAAAGTTTTGGGATAGTCGGAGAGATGAAGAAAGTAGACAGGAGTACAAGGAGATGCGGCGTAAGGCGAGAACAGAAGTGGCAAAAGCAAAGGAAAAGTCATATTGCGAGCTGTACAAGAAGTTGAATAGTAAGGAAGGAGAAAAGGACTTGTACCGATTGGCCAGACAAAGGGACAGAGCTGGAAAGGATGTGCAGCAGGTTAGGGTGCTAAAAGATGCACATGGTAATGTGCTGACAAGTGAGGAGTGTGTGCTGAGAAGGTGGAGGGAATATTTTGAAGAGTTGATGAATAAAGAAAATGAGCGAGAGAAAAGGCTGGATGATGTGGTGAGAGTAAATCAGGAAGTAAAAGAGATTAGCAAGGACGAAGTGAGGGCTGCTATGAAGAGGATGAAGAGTGGAAAGGCAGTTGGTCCAGATGACATTCCAATGGAGGCATGGAAATGTCTAGGAGAGATGGCAGTAGAGTTTCTAACCAGATTGTTTAATAAAATCTTGGAAAGTGAGAGGATGCCTGAGGAGTGGAGACGAAGTGTGCTGGTTCCTATTTTCAAGAACAAGGGTGATGTGCAGAGCTGCAGTAACTACAGAGGCATAAAGCTGATCAATCAATCAATCAATCAATCAATTTTTTTTTATATAGCGCCAAATCACAACAAACAGTTGCCCCAAGGCGCTTTATATTGTAAGGCAAGGCCATACAATAATTATGTAAAACCCCAACGGTCAAAACGACCCCCTGTGAGCAAGCACTTGGCTACAGTGGGAAGGAAAAACTCCCTTTTAACAGGAAGAAACCTCCAGCAGAACCAGGCTCAGGGAGGGGCAGTCTTCTGCTGGGACTGGTTGGGGCTGAGGGAGAGAACCAGGAAAAAGACATGCTGTGGAGGGGAGCAGAGATCGATCACTAATGATTAAATGCAGAGTGGTGCATACAGAGCAAAAAGAGAAAGAAACAGTGCATCATGGGAACCCCCCAGCAGTCTACGTCTATAGCAGCATAACTAAGGGATGGTTCAGGGTCACCTGATCCAGCCCTAACTATAAGCTTTAGCAAAAAGGAAAGTTTTAAGCCTAATCTTAAAAGTAGAGAGGGTGTCTGTCTCCCTGATCTGAATTGGGAGCTGGTTCCACAGGAGAGGAGCCTGAAAGCTGAAGGCTCTGCCTCCCATTCTACTCTTACAAACCCTAGGAACTACAAGTAAGCCTGCAGTCTGAGAGCGAAGCGCTCTATTGGGGTGATATGGTACTACGAGGTCCCTAAGATAAGATGGGACCTGATTATTCAAAACCTTATAAGTAAGAAGAAGAATTTTAAATTCTATTCTAGAATTAACAGGAAGCCAATGAAGAGAGGCCAATATGGGTGAAGCCACAACATGAAGTTATGGGAAAGAGTAATAGAAGCTAGGCTTAGAAAACAGGTGAAGATCTGTGAGCAACAATATGGTTTCATGCCGAGAAAGAGCACTACAGACGCAATGTTTGCTCTGAGAATACTGTTGGAAAAGTACAGAGAAGGACAGAAAGAGTTACATTGTGTGTTTGTGGACTTAGAAGAAGTGTTGTGGGCTGGGGTGTTTGGCTGGCTTGGTTTTTGTTTTCTGTTTCTCCCACCAGGTGGTATGCATTCAGGACTGAGTGGCTGAGCATCAGGACCTCACCCTGAACACCTGAGGCTTGTTATCACGTGCAGGTCATCAGGACTCACAGCTGTGGTGTATTTTGTCATAATCAGAGATTGCTGCATTTAAACCTTGAATGCACAGTGTGTGATCGCCAGAGACGCGACCTTGTGAGCAGACGTGTGAGATCGACGTCAGGAGAACAATATCACCATCACGGACGCAGAGACCGCTCCAGGTTTGACGCCACAGTCTGTGAAGGAGGATTGGGTGAGGTCTCACGCTCTTCAGCACACCTCCTGAGGTAATTTGGTTTTGGTGACTTTTATGAAGTAATGACAGTGGATTAGGTGTCCCTCACATCTTGTGTTAGTGAGCTGTCACGTTATGCTAATTGTCGAATCAGCTTCTGCTGCAGTGGAGATTTGAACTGAGTTGTTCCGTGCCTGCAGGGTAAGAAGCTGATGTATAGCTTTAAGCCAGGAAGTGTTTGCTGATTGCGTGCACCTTTGAGTTGTGTCTCTCTGTGTGGAGTTGGACTCACCTCATGTTTTCTTTCTTCACAGAGTTGGTTTGTCGCGGCCACCTGGGGGGTGTCGGCGGGGTCCCTGGGTCCGAACTGCTGTGGCTCCGGACCGTTTGCGCTGCTGAGAGCACGCCGTGTTTCCACCTCACCAGACCGCGGACTGTTTAGTTGTTTAGCATCACTACACTGTTATGTTTATTAAATTCTGTTATCTTTTGAACCGTGCTCTGCTTATTTTATGCTGGCTCCTTTCAAACGCTGGGTCGGTCCTCCGACCGCGTCTGAAACATAACAAAAAGCTTATGATAGGGTGCCAAGAGAAGAGTTGTGGCATTGTATGAGGAAGTCTGGAGTGGCAGAGAAGTACGTTAGGGTAGTGCAGGACATGTACAAGACTAGTGTGACAGCGGTGAAATGCGCAGTCGGAATGACAGACTCATTCAAGGTGGAGGTGGGATTACACCAAGGATCAGCTCTGAGTCCTTTCTTGTTTGCAGTGGTGATGGACAGGTTGACAGATGAGATCAGACAGGAGTCCCCACGGACTATAATGTTTGCAGATGACATTGTGATCTGTAGTGAGAGTAGAGAGCAAGTTGAGTCTAGTCTGGAGAAGTGGAGATATGCTTTGGAGAGAAGGGGAATGAAAGTCAGTAGAAGCAAGACTGAGTACATGTGTGTGAATGAGAGGGAGCCCAGTGGAATAGTGCAGTTACAAGGAGTAGAAGTGGTGAAAGTAGATGAGTTTAAATATTTGGGGTCAACTGTTCAAAGTAATGGAGAGTGTGGTAGAGAGGTGAAGAAGAGAGTGCAGGCAGGGTGGAGTGGGTGGAGAAAGGTGTCAGGAGTGATTTGTGACCGAAGAATATCAGCAAGAGTGAAGGGGAAAGTTTACAAAACAGTAGTGAGACCAGCTATGTTGTATGGTTTAGAGACAGTGGCACTAACAAAAAGACAGGAGGCAGAGCTGGAGGTGGCAGAGCTGAAGATGTTGAGATTCTCTTTGGGAGTGACAAGAATGGACAAGATTAGGAATGAACATATCAGAGGGACAGCTCAGGTGGGACAGTTTCGAGACAAAGTCAGAGAGGCGAGATTGAGATGGTTTGGACATGTGCAGAGGAGGGACCCAGGGTATATAGGGAGAAGGATGCTGAGGATGGAGCCACCATCTTGTGTAGCACCTGTACACTCTCTTGCCTGCGTTGTGCTTTGACTCCTCCCTTGGGACACAAATTGTTATGTGGGCCGCTGAAGAGGAGGTACTGCTGGCCCACTACCACCAGAGGGCGCCCTGCTTGGAGTGCGGGCTCCAAGCACGAGAGGGCGCCAGACCCAGAGGAAGTGACAGCTGTCACTCATCACACCAGCTGTCACTCATCTACACCACTACTTAAGCCGGACTGCAACTCCACCTCCCCGCCGAGAAATCGACTACCATTAAAAAGGTAATTTCTCTGCTGACAGACACTTTGAGTGTTTAACCTGAACTTCTGTTACAGCCGTTTTCCTGGAGTGTTTCCTTGTCTGAGGGACTGGCGTTTGGTGTGACAGCGACAGCTTCGCCTCACATCCCAACTCAGATAAGTGGTTAAACCAGGAGCTGTACGAGTGTGTGATTGGAGGTGGAGGTGCTCCCTCCTAACTGTGTATGGACTGTGGATTACTGAGTGTGCGGACTCACACTCATACATCTTATCTCTGCTTTCTGCCAGCAGTACCAGGGTCGACAGCCGAAGACAGAGGCCACCTGGGGACTCGGGACTTGGTGGCTCCGGTGTTCCTCAGACCGTTGGTGGTGGAAGCCGTGTGGGACGCGACTTCTCTCTCGTCAGGGGTCTTCTATCTTCGAGCCTGCCCACACGTCACCTGGTGTTTATTGACTGTGCAAATGTCTGTACATTTAGTTGTGTATTATCACAACATTAAATTGTTACTTTTTTGGCTTACTCATTGTCCGTTCATTTGCGCCCCCTGTTGTGGGTCCGTGCTACGACACCTTCCCATCGTCATGGATTCCGAGGGGCGTCAACCCGAGCTTGAACAGCCAATGGAAGAGCCAGGAGCGCAGGCGTCAGCAGGAGGCGTGTTGAGTGAGCTGCAGCAGATCTTAACCGCCTTCACGGCTCGGTTAGATTTAGTGACCGAGCAGAATGTCCTCCTTAACTGGAGGGTGGAGGCTCTCACCGCCAGGGTGGAAGCGCACGATCAGGGCGCTGCTGCAGCCACTCCTCTGGCTGGTCCTGGGCCTGTATCAGACGTTCCACTGGTCGTTCAACGACCCCCCCCCCACCGTCCCCTGAAGCATACATAAGCCCTCCGGAACCGTACGGGGGCTGTGTTGAGACGTGCGCAGACTTCCTCATGCAGTGTTCACTCGTCTTTTCACAGCGCCCTGTCATGTACGCATCAGACACCAGCCGGGTGGCTTATGTTATAAATCTGCTTCGAGGAGAGGCACGCGCCTGGGCTACGGCGCTTTGGGAGCAGAATTCACGGCTCCTAACGTCTTATACTGGGTTTGTACGGGAGTTCAAACAAGTGTTTGACCATCCCAACAGAGGCGAGACCGCTTCGAACGTGCTGCTGTCTATGAGACAGGGGCGCCGTAGCGCATCCGAGTATGCAGTCGACTTCCGCATCATGGCAGTGAGGTCTGGCTGGAATAACGTTGCGCTCCGCGCCGCCTTCGTAAATGGACTGTCCCCGGTCCTGAAGGAGCACCTACTGGCTAAGGAGGAACCGCGGGATTTTGACGGGCTTGTCAATTTAGTTATACGCTTAGACAACCGCTTAAACGAGCATCGTCGGGAGCAGGCCGGGGGGCGTGACCGGGCACGAGCTGTCCCTCCCCCTCCCGGTTCCGAAAAGGTGACGTCGTCCCCACGCTTCACTGCCAGAGAGCTCCGTGTGGCTACAGCTCCCCCTGCTGAGGACGCTATGGACACGAGCAGGGCCAAAGTGAAAACAAACATTAGACAAAGGAGGCTGGCCCGCGGGGAGTGTTTTATCTGCGGCTCTTGTGAGCACTGGCAGAAGGACTGCCCCAAACGGTCAAACTACAACGCCCATCCTTAGAAACTGGGCTAAGGGTGGGCCATAACACGCACGCGGGGAAACCCCGCAAATCTGCACGAATCCCAGTAACAATCCTTTGTGGGGATTTAACCCTTCATGCCCCAGCACTGGTAGACACGGGGTCGGAAGGGAATCTGCTGGATAGCAGATGGGCAAAGGAAGTAGGGCTCCCCCTGGTGGCTCTGCCGGCACCATTGCAGGTGCGAGCACTAGATGGCACCCTGCTTCCATTAATCACACATCAGACACATCCAGTGACTTTGGTTGTGTCTGGGAATCACAGGGAGGAGATCGTGTTCCATGTAACACCATCTACCTCCCGAGTGATTTTGGGCTTTCCATGGATGGTGAAGCACAATCCCCGGATAGATTGGCCGTCCGGGGTTGTGACGCAGTGGAGCGAAACCTGCCCCGGGAGTGTTTAGGATCCTCGGTTCCTCCCGGCACGACGGCTAATGAGGAGGTCAAAGTCCCCCCCAATCTATCGGCGGTGTCAAAGGAGTACCATGATCTTGCTGACGTTTTCAGCAAAGATCTGGCGCTCACTCTTCCCCCACACCGACCGTACGATTGTGCCATCGATTTGGTCCCGGGCGCTGAGTACCCGTCCAGTAGGTTGTACAACCTCTCACGTCCGGAACACGAATCAATGGAGACCTACATCCAGGACTCCTTAGCTGCCGGGCTGATCCGGAACTCCACCTCCCCGATGGGTGCTGGTTTAATTTTTGTGGGTAAAAAGGACGGCGGACTCCGTCCATGCATTGATTACAGAGGGCTGAACGAGATCACGGTTCGCAACCGATACCCGTTACCTCTGTTGGATTCAGTGTTCACACCCCTGCATGGAGCCCAAATTTTCACGAAATTGGATCTTAGAAACGCGTACCACCTGGTTCGGATCCGGAAGGGAGACGAATGGAAGACGGCATTCAACACCCCGTTAGGTCACTTTGAGTACCTGGTCATGCCGTTTGGCCTCACTAACGCCCCCGCGACGTTCCAAGCTTTGGTAAATGACGTCTTGCGGGACTTCCTGCATCGGTTCGTCTTCGTATATCTGGACGATATACTCATCTTTTCCCCGGACCCTGAGACCCATGTCCAGCATGTACGTCAGGTCCTACAGCGGTTGTTGGAGAACCGGCTGTTTGTGAAGGGCGAGAAGTGCGAGTTCCACCGCACTTCTTTGTCCTTCCTGGGGTTCATCATCTCCTCCAACTCCGTCGCCCCTGATCCGGCCAAGGTTGCGGCGGTGAGAGATTGGCCCCAACCAACAAGCCGCAGGAAACTACAGCAGTTCCTCGGCTTTGCAAATTTCTACAGGAGGTTCATTAAAGGTTACAGTCAGGTAGTTAGCCCCCTGACTGCCCTGACCTCCACCAAGGTCCCCTTCGCCTGGTCGGATCGGTGCGAAGCCGCGTTCCAGGAGTTGAAACGCCGGTTCTCGACTGCACCAGTTCTGGTGCAGCCTGATCATGATCGCCAGTACATAGTAGAAGTGGACGCCTCTGACTCAGGGATAGGAGCCGTGCTGTCCCAGAGCATGGAGGCTGATAAAGTTCTCCATCCTTGTGCCTTTTTTTCCCGCAGGTTGACCCCAGCTGAACGGAACTATGACATCGGCAATCGGGAGCTCCTCGCGGTGAAGGAGGCTCTTGAAGAGTGGAGACACCTGCTGGAGGGGGCATCGTTGCCCTTCACGGTTTTCACGGACCATCGGAACCTGGAGTACATCCGGACCGCCAAGCGGCTGAACCCCAGGCAAGCCCGCTGGTCTCTGTTCTTCGGGCGCTTTGACTTCCAGATCACGTACCACCCCGGGACCAAGAACCAAAAATCAGATGCATTGTCCCGGGTGCACGAAGAAGAAGCCAAAGCGGGGCTGTCGAACCCCACCGAGACCATCATCCCCGAGTCCACTGTCGTGGCCACCCTCACCTGGGACGTGGAGAAGACCGTCCGGGAGGCCCTGACAAGGAGCCCGGACCCGGGGACCGGCCCCAAGAACAGACTGTACGTCCCACCAGAGGCAAGAGCTGACGTATTGGACTTCTGTCACGGGTCCAACCTCTCCTGTCATCCCGGAGTGCATAAGACCGTGGCAGTGGTCCAGCAGCGCTTCTGGTGGGCGTCCCTGGAAACCGACATTCGGGACTACGTCCAGGCCTGTACCATCTGCGCCAGGGGCAAGGCAGACCATCGGAGGACTTCGGGACTCCTCCAACCCCTGCCGGTGCCTCATCGCCCCTGGTCTCACATCGGCCTGGACTTCATCACGGGCCTCCCGCCGTCCCAGGGCAACACCGTAATTCTCACGATAGTGGACCGGTTCTCCAAGGCGGCCCACTTCGTGGCCCTCCCGAAGCTCCCGACGGCCCAGGAGATGGCAGACCTCCTGGTCCACCACGTCATGCGACTGCATGGGATACCATCGGACATCGTTTCAGATCGTGGTCCCCAGTTCTCTTCGCAGGTGTGGAAGAGTTTCTGTAAGGAGCTGGGGGCCACCGTGAGTCTCTCATCCGGGTACCACCCCCAGACAAACGGCCAGGCAGAGCGGGCCAACCAGGAGCTGGAGCAGGCCCTTCGATGCGTCACCTCCGCGCACCCAGCGGCCTGGAGTCACCATCTGGCCTGGATCGAGTATGCCCATAACAGCCAAGTTTCGTCTGCTACCGGCCTCTCCCCTTTTGAGGCATGTTTGGGGTACCAGCCCCCATTGTTCCCGCTGGTGGAGGGAGAGGTCGGTGTGCCCTCGGTCCAGGCCCACCTCAGGAGGTGCCGCCGGGTGTGGCGGGCTGCCCGCTCTGCCCTGTTGAAGGCCCGGGCGAGGGCCAAGACCCATGCGGACCGCCGGCGTTCCCCGGCCCCCACATACCAGCCCGGGCAGGAGGTGTGGCTCTCAACAAAGGACATCCCCCTCTGTGTGGACTCCCCCAAGTTAAAAGACAGATACATCGGACCATTCACAATCCTCAAAATCATCAACCCGGCCGCAGTGAAGCTCCAACTCCCAGCTTCACTGCGGATCCACCCTGTATTCCACGTGTCCCGTATCAAGCCACACCACACCTCGCCCCTCTGTGCACCTGGACCTACGCCGCCTCCTGCCCGGCTCATCCACGGGGAGCCTGCTTGGACAGTCCGCAGGCTCCTGGACGTCCGTCGTAAGGGCCGGGGGTTCCAATATCTGGTGGACTGGGAGGGGTATGGACCTGAAGAACGCTCCTGGGTGAAGAGGAGCTTCATCCTGGACCCGGCCCTCCTGGCCGAAGACACCCTGACAAGCCAGGTCGGGCGCCAGGAGGCGCCCGTTGAGGGGGGGGTCCTGTTATGTGGGCCGCTGAAGAGGAGGTACTGCTGGCCCACTACCACCAGAGGGCGCCCTGCTTGGAGTGCGGGCTCCAAGCACGAGAGGGCGCCAGACCCAGAGGAAGTGACAGCTGTCACTCATCACACCAGCTGTCACTCATCTACACCACTACTTAAGCCGGACTGCAACTCCACCTCCCCGCCGAGAAATCGACTACCATTAAAAAGGTAATTTCTCTGCTGACAGACACTTTGAGTGTTTAACTTGAACTTCTGTTACAGCCGTTTTCCTGGAGTGTTTCCTTGTCTGAGGGATTGGCGTTTGGTGTGACAGCGACAGCTTCGCCTCACATCCCAACTCAGATAAGTGGTTAAACCAGGAGCTGTACGCGTGTGTGATTGGAGGTGGAGGTGCTCCCTCCTAACTGTGTATGGACTGTGGATTACTGAGTGTGCGGACTCACACTCATACATCTTATCTCTGCTTTCTGCCAGCAGTACCAGGGTCGACAGCCGAAGACAGAGGCCACCTGGGGACTCGGGACTTGGCGGCTCCGGTGTTCCTCAGACCGTTGGTGG
Source organism: Thalassophryne amazonica (assembly GCF_902500255.1). Lineage (NCBI taxonomy): Eukaryota > Metazoa > Chordata > Actinopteri > Batrachoidiformes > Batrachoididae > Thalassophryne > Thalassophryne amazonica. Next base: position 138,256,877 of record NC_047104.1, read on the forward strand.
TGGAAGCCGTGTGGGACGCGGCTTCTCTCTCGTCAGGGGTCTTCTATCTTCGAGCCTGCCCACACGTCACCTGGTGTTTATTGACTGTGCAAATTTCTGTACATTTAGTTGTGTATTATCACAACATTAAATTGTTACTTTTTTGGCTTACTCATTGTCCGTTCATTTGCGCCCCCTGTTGTGGGTCCGTGCTACGACACCTTCCCAACACAAATTCACAATCTTCGGCATGGGAGGCAGATGTTCTGTCCAGTTGGCTAAAACCCGGACAATGGCCTGAGTGGCCAGAGTATCCTTTGGCTATTGGGGGAGTGAGGCCTATTGACTACTACATGCACAGCAACTCCTGCTGGCCTCCATCACACTCACCACCCTAGAACCTCACTCCCATCCGGGACACCAATATAGTGGCTTTTCTGCATTGCATTGTTGTTTGACTCCTCCAACTTGCTCCGATCGGGAGATGGATGCTCTGACCACTCGGCTAACAACCCGGACTCTGGCCTGAGTGGCCAGAGAATCCTTTAGCTGTTGTGGGAATGAGGCCTGTTAACTAGCATATGCACAATCGACAATCATAGTTCTTTTTCTGGACATAGTGTGCAGCAGTAATCTTGGTGGCAATGGTCAAACAGAGTTTTTTGCAAATCATTTGCAGAGTCTTATGGCCCAGTCACACGGCACTTAACGAAGGGTGACGAAGCCCTGACGAAACAAGAAATCTGGACTTTTGTTGACTGTCGTTGACATCATTTAACCTTCGCGCAGCTTCGTTCCTGCAGCAGGCGCTTCGTCAGGATTTTTAAACTGTTGAAAAATTTGAACGAAGGGCAACGAAAACCTCAGTTCGTCTGTGTTTCGTTTTGCTGTCGTTCTTGACGTTTTTTAATCGTTTGTGCAGTTTTTGTAACGTTATTGTTTAATTTGACTTCGTTGGAGCAGCTGAACGTTTTCACACAGTGCAGAAGCCGGTTTGTGAGCGCTGAGGCTGCTGCTGCGTACATGTACATCGGAAATTACAGTGCAAACTCAGCCTGTTTGCTTGGATTTTTTTATCTGTGTGGGGGGGCAGCTTCAATGGGCTCAGGCACATTACATAGGCCAGAATTAATCATTTGTGTGGATATAATTAATTATTTTGCCACAAGCAACTGTTGAATTTGAAACAACGAAAAAGTTGTGTAATTTCCAACGGTACTTGAATGCAGCATCAGCAGCAGCAGGAGCTCCTGCGTGCGCTTATTATTTTGTATTAAATATAACAATATGAGTGTAGGAATGACAATCCAGTCCTGTACATGTGGCGACAGGCAGATGAATCAAAATGATGATATAAAGAGCTGTTCTAGAAGGAAGAATTCACGTTGTGGATCAGTGATCAGCTGGTGGAATAAGCACACGAGTCAATGCGCGCATTCACACGCACTGATTAATTTACTGTTCTGATATATTCTAACCTCAGGAAGGTAGACAACGAGCGACAACCTTATTTTTATCCATATGAGCCGTCCTCTGAGCTGAAAAAAAAAAAATAACACTGATCTGAACAGGCAGCCGGCAGAGAAACGGAAGCTTAGGGACCGTCTACAAAGTGCATACATGGGGAAAAAAAGACACCAGAAAATTATTGAATAAATCATTGTAATAAGGAGTGATATCACCAAATTCACTGCACACATCAGTGGGGTCCTGCTGATTATACTACAGAGCTCAGTTTGGAAAAGTGCCATTATGAAAAACTTTGCAGAATGTTTTATTTTTTTAATTTTTAATAGCATCAAAGTCACAAGATGTGGTGTCACCAAATTCACTGCAAACAACAGCCGTGTCCTGTTGATTATACCAGAGCACTCAGTTTGGGAAAAAGTAATTTTAAAAAAATTTGGAGAATTTTTCATTGATTATATTTTCAATAGCATCAAAGTCATAAGGTGTTGTGACACAAAATTTGCTGTACACAACAGTGGTGTCCTGCTGATTATACTACAACACTCACTTTGGGAAAAAGTCATTTTCAAAAATTTTGGAGAATTTTTTATTGTTTATATTTTCAATGGCATCAAAGGCATAAGGTGTAGTGACACAAAGTTTACTGCACACAACAGTGGTGTCCTGCTGATTATACTACAGGACTCAGTTTGGAAAAAAGTAATTTTAAAAAATTTGGGGGGATTTTTCACTATTTAAATTTTCAATAGCATCAAAGTCATAAAGTGTAGTGACACAAAATTTACTGCACACAACAGTGGTGTCCTGCTAGTTATACTACAATACTCAGTTTGGAAAAATGTCAGTTTAACATGTGAGAGATTTGTTGTTTAAATTTACAATTGTGTCAGTGTTAGAAGGTGTAATTACACAAAATTTCCTGCACACGTCTGCTTAGATTAGATCTTACGAAAACTCCCTCAGGGAAACCGAGGTTCCAGCAGCACTGTATAGCATCACACAGGGTAAGAAGCACACAAAGTATCAAAAGTGAAAGTAAAAAAAAAGTTTGTAAATATAAATATAAATACCAGACATACGGATCAATACTGGTTTACTGGCTCCTACTGTTTCTCTCCTTCCCATCATCGGTCTTCCTGTTACTCCTCCTCCCCCAGTGAGGAGTTCTCCAGTCTGACTGCATAAGGGACAAAGGAGTTTTTCAGTCTGTTGGTCCTGCACTTAAGAAGGAGCAGTCTGTGGCTGAAGAGGCTCCTCTGGTTACTAATGACGGTGTGCAGAAAGTGACTGACATCTTCCATAATATCCAGCAGTTTGTCCAGTGTTCTCTTCTCTGCCAGCATCACCAGAGAGCCTAGCTTCATGCCAACCACAGAGTCAGTCCACCTGGTCAGTTTGTCCAGCCTGAATGTGTCCTTCTTGGATATGCTGTGCTCCCCGAGCACACCAAAGTTTAAAAGAGGACGGTGGCTACTATGGACTGGTAGAACATCCACAGGAGTTTCCTGTTAAACGGCTGCAGCCTCTTCAGAAAGTCCAGCTTGCTCTTTCCCTTCCTGTACAGGTGGTTGGTGTGGTTTGTCCAGTCCAGTTTGATGTCCAGCCACAGCCTGAGGTACTTCTAGGAATCCACAGCCTCCACCTCAGCTCCCTGGATCAGAACTGGTTGTGGATTTGGTCTGGACTTCCAAAAGTCAATGACCAGCTCCTTTGTCTTTTAGGTTTTGAGCTGTAGATGGTTTCTGTCGCACCAGGCAGCAAAGTCCTTCACTAGGCTCCTGTACTCCTCGTCTCTGTCATCCCTAATGCATCCAACAATGGTTTTGTCATATATGAACTTCTGAATGTGACACAGCTCAGAGTTGTAGCAGAAGTCTAAGGTCTACAGGGTGAAGAGAAGAAGGGCCAGCACCGTGCCCTGGGGTGTGCTGGTGCTGTCAATTACAACGTCAGATATGGTGTCCCTCAGCCTGACATACTGTCTGTCTGTGAGGTAGCTAGAGATCCAAGTGACCAGGCAGGGGTCCACTCACTTCCTATTCAGTTTGTCCTGGAACACAACGGGCTGGATGGTGTTGAAGGAACTCGAGAAGTCCAGGAAGAGAATCCTCACTGTGCCATTTCCCATTATCCAGGTGTGAGTGGACTTGTAGCAGGTAGAGGATGGCATCCTCCACACCAACAGCTGCACTATATGCAAGCTGCAGACAGTCATGGGTGTGTTGCACCTGGGGTTTGAGGGAGTCGAGGAAGAACCGCTCCAACTTCATCAGGTGTGGAGTGAGTGCCACTGGTCGGAAGTCATTCAGCTGGCTGGGCTGGTTCTTCTAAAGAACTGGAAGGATGCATGAAGTGTAACTGAGGGTGGGCACTCTCCCTCACTGCAGGCTAGGGAGAAGATATGTCATAGCGGTTCTCCCAGTTCAGTTGCGTAGGTCTTCAGTAGTTGGGGACACACCTTGCGTGGGCCTGCCGCTTTCATGGGATGAAGTTTCTTTGGCTGTTCTCTGACTTGGTCCACAGTGATTTGTGAAGGAGGTTGTGTTGAGATGGGGGAGGTGTCCACCACATCAGCGGTGTCCTGCTAGTTATACTACAGCACTTTTATAAGCTGTAGGGTGATGTAAACATCAGCACATATACTCCATATCATGCTGTTTACACTACAACACTTGGCTTGGAGATTTTGGCTTTCACTCAATGCTGAGGAAGTCTTTATACCTACCAAAAAGGAAACGTCATTTCTGTGTCATCACCTTTTAGTAGCAGTGCTCAGTTTGAACAGCAGGGGTCTCTTTTATTTAGTTCATTAATTGTCATAAATTATTACTATATTTCAAAAGTGAGTGTTGTAGTATAATCAGCAGGACACCACTGTTGTGTGCAGTAAATTTTGTGTCACTACACCTTATGACTTTGATGCTATTGAAAATATAAACAATAAAAAATTCTCCAAAATTTTTGAAAATGACTTTTTCCCAAAGTGAGTGTTGTAGTATAATCAGCAGGACATCACTGTTGTGTGCAGTATAATTGTGTGTCACTACACCTTATGACTTTGATGCTATTGAAAATTTAAACAATGAAAAATTCTCCAAATTTTTTAAAATTACTTTTTCCCAAAGTGAGTGTTGTAGAATAATCAGCAGGACACCACTGTTGTGTGCAGTAAATTTTGTGTCACTACACCTTATGACTTTGATGCTATTGAAAATTTAAACAATCAAAAATTCTCCAAATTTTTTAAAAATGACTTTTTCTTAAAGTTCGTGTTGTAGTATAATCAGCACGACACCACTGTGGTGGGCAGTAAATCTTGTGTCACTACACCTTATGACTTTGATGCTATTGAAAATTTAAACAATCAAAAATTCTCCAAATTTTTTTAAATGACTTTTTCCCAAAGTGAGTGTTGTAGAATAATCAGCAGGACACCACTGTTGTGTGCAGTAAATTTTGTGTCACTACACCTTATGACTTTGATGCTATTGAAAATTTAAACAATCAAAAATTTTCCAAAATTTTTTTAAAATTACTTTTTCCCAAAGTGAGTGTTGTAGTATAATCAGCAGGACATCACTGTTGTGTGCAGTATAATTGTGTGTCACTACACCTCATGACTGATGCTATTGAAAATATAAACAATCACAAATTCTCCAAAATTTTTGAAAATGATTTTTCCCCAAAGTGAGTGTTGTAGTATAATCAGCAGGACATCACTGTTGTGTGCAGTATAATTGTGTGTCACTATACCTTATGACTTTGATGCTATTGAAAATTTAAACAATCAAAAATTCTCCAAATTTTTTAAAAATGACTTTTTCTTAAAGTTCGTGTTGTAGTATAATCAGCACGACACCACTGTTGTGGGCAGTAAATCTTGTGTCACTACACCTTATGACTTTGATGCTATTGAAAATATAATCAATGAAAAATTCTCCAAAATTTTTTAAAATGACTTTTTCCCAAACTGAGTGCTCTGGTATAATCAACAGGACACGGCTCTTGTTTGCAGTGAATTTGGTGACACCACATCTTGTGACTTTGATGCTATTAAAAATTAAAAAAATTAAAAATTCTGCAAAGTTTTTCATAATGGCATTTTTCCAAACTGAGCTCTGTAGTATAATCAGCAGGACCCCACTGATGTGTGCAGTGAATTTGGTGATATCACTCCTTATTCAATAATTCAATTATTCAATAATTTTCTGGTGCCTTTTTTTTTCTCCATGTATGCACTTTGTAGACGGTCCCTAAGCTTCCGTTTCTCTGCCGGCTGCCCGTTCAGATCAGTGTTATTTTTTTTTTCAGCTCAGAGGACGGCTCATATGGATAAAAATAAGGTTGTCGCTCGTTGTCTACCTTCCTGAGGTTAGAAACTAGTGGTTTTTGTCTTTCTACAACGTTTCTCTTCAGATCTATTGAGCCGTGAACTTCGAATCTGTGAATATCTTTCTAACTTTACCTAAGTTCTGCACTAGCTGTGGCTCCAGGTGCGTTTCGTTGAGATCGTGAGCTTCGGTTTTGTTAAGTTCGTCTTTCGTCCCTTTTGCGCTCTTGCTTCGCAGACTGTTCGGTGATAAAAGCTCTTTCGTCCACCTTTTCTCAACGAATTGTAACGTTTTTTACTTTTTCCCTTCGTTCAGGAATCGTCGTGTGCCGTGTGACTGGGCCGTTAAGGACATCTGGGTTGTCAGGGTCTGGTCCTGTGTTAGGGTCATCAGTGTCATCACAGGGACCTACGTATATTAGTAATGTTGCAATATGGCCATACATCACTTCAAATGGAGTGCACTTTATTGATACATGGACAGAGGTGTGGTAGGCAAACAGAACACCTGGGATGAACTGATCCCAGTTATCGGATTGGTCATTCAAGAGCTTATTCGCCTTTAGTGTCTATTCCCATTGGACATTTGACTGTGACTAGAATGCAGAGGTGATGCAATGGTTTGTCTGAAAGTGATCCAAGAGTTGAAGAGAGTCAACTACTTTCTTCACAAACTCATTGCCCTGGTCACTAATCAAGGTGTCCATACAACCCAGATGACAGAATACAAGGATTGTGCTTCTTTGCACTCTTATCTGGGACAGCTGCTGCTTCAGACCACTTAGAGAAATGGTCAGTTAGGGTGACAATGTACTTGTTGCCAATGGTTGTCTCTTGTAGGGGTCTGATGATGTCAATACCAACCAGGCCCCAGATCCTTGCAGGCACAGGAATGGGATGTAGTAGTGGGGCCTCCTTGCGACTTTAGGGTTGACAGCAAAGCATTTTTCACATGCCTTTATGTATTCTTTAATGTCATTTGTCATACCTTTCTAGTAGTGCCTTTGTGCTATCTTACTCAGTGTTTTCTACCAAAGTGTCCTCTGGTTGAAGGGTTATCATGGCAAGCTTTTCAGGATGGTGGACAAACAGCTCTTGAAATTCGATATTTTGGGGGCGTCGCACATGGTCGCAGCAAAATCGCAAAATAGCGCCCCCTACAAATTTTCAAAAACCCCTCTGCATTGGGCTTTTTTCATCGTAGACTCACGAAATTCGGTACACATATTTACCATGCCAGGACGCATGAAAAAGTCTCTTACTGTCATCGTGAAATATCGACAGGAAGTCGGCCATTTTGATTTGAAGTTTCGATTTTGAGCAAATTTTTGCCATTTTTGGACATTTCCACTACTTACATTTGAACGAACTCGTCCTAGGGATTTCATCTGATCGTCTTCAAATTTGGTCAAAATCATCACAACACAATGGTGATCAAAAGTTATCAAAAGATTCTAATTAAGTCAAAAGGCGTGGCTGCTAGGGGTCGTCAAACTTTGGCGAGCTTTTCGGAGCACCCCATTTCACTTCGAACGGCTGTCACGCCCACATACTTCATCGTAGATCCTTCAAACTTGCTGGACATGATGAGGGCTCTGCCCTGAATGTCTACATATCTTAAGTTCCCACCTGCGCCATAGCACCCCCCGGTGGTGGCAGCAAAGGTCCTATTTTTACTTTAAGAGGTCCTGATGTCACATACTTAACCCAATCAACTTCATTCCACTTCTAAAACATGCAGAACAAGTTGGTGAACGTAGGCGATGAACGCCGTGAAGTTATGAGTAACGGCGTCCGTGTGGCTGCATGCCGAATATTGCCCATTCGCCATGAAATTACGTTCTTCCTTTTGACGGCTTTAATTTTGTCACATCATGAAAATTGATACACAGGTCGAGCACGACAACCTCTTACAATTCATAGGGGCGTCGCCTATGGGCGGGGCAAAATGCCTCAATAGCGCCCCCTTGAAACTTTCAAAAACGCCTCCACATAGGGGTTTTTTGGGAGTAGGGAGATGAAAATTGGTACACGTGTGACTTGCATAGACGTACAAAAAAGTCTCTTGCACCATGGGTCTACTCCAAACAGGAAGTCGGCCATTTTGAATTTTCTTCTCATTTTGGCGTGATTTTCACATGTTGTATTTGAACGAACTCCTCCTAACGATATTGTCCAATGCACTTCAAATTTCTTTGACAGCATCCAGAGATGACACTGACCAAAAGTTATCAAAAGCTTTTCTCTATGTTGAAGGGTGTGGCCGCTATGGTGCCGCCATTTTGACCCTTTGCCATGGAACATCAAGTCATGATAACTCCTTCATGCTTTGCCTGATTGACTTGAAACTTCACATGTATGATGACAGGTGGCCCCTGAACACACCCAGCCCCTCTGTTTGTACACTGAGCGCCCCCTAGTGGATGAACAATCAACATGTCATAACTCCTTGATGCATTGTGTGATTTGTTTAAAATTTTAACTGTGTGATGAGTGGTTGCCCCTGCATGCACATGCCCACATGTGGTCACAAGGGGACCCAGTGGCCTGGGTAGGCGGTTGTGTGGAACGAGGGCCCGTATATGACTGCTTGCAGTCCTAGTTTATTATTATTATTATTCTTGCCACTTTTGAAATCGAAATTTCGGCCTTTTCCCATGCTCAAAAACTCACCAAACTTTCCAAAGTCATCCAGCTGGATCCGAAATTCGATATTTTGGGGATGTCGCACATGGTCGCAGAAAAAGCGCGAAATAGCGCCCCCTAGAATTTTTAAAAAACCCTCCGCATTGGGCTTTTTTCGTCGTAGCCTCATGAAATTCGGTACACATATTTACCATGCCAGGATGCACGAAAAAGTCTCTTACTGTCATGGTGAAATATTGACAGGAAGTCGGCCATTTTGATTTTAAGTTTCGATTTTGAGCAAATTTTTGCCTATTTCGCCATTTCCACTACTTACATTTGAACAAACTCATCCTAGGGATTTCATCCGATCGTCTTCAAATTTGGTCAAAATCATCACAACACAATGGTGATCAAAAGTTATCAAAAGATTCTAATTAAGTCAAAAGGCGTGGCTGCTAGGGGTCGTCAAACTTTGGCGAGCTTTTCGGAGCACCCCATTTCACTTCGAACGGCTGTCACGCCCACATACTTCATCGTAGATCCTTCAAACTTGCTGGACATGATGAGGGCTCTGCCCTGAATGTCTACATATCTTAAGTTCCCACCTGCGCCATAGCACCCCCCGGTGGTGGCAGCAAAGGTCCTATTTTTACTTTAAGAGGTCCTGATGTCACATACTTAACCCAATCAACTTCATTCCACTTCTAAAACATGCAGAACAAGTTGGTGAACGTAGGCGATGAACGCCGTGAAGTTATGAGTAACGGCGTCCGTGTGGCTGCATGCCGAATATTGACCATTCGCCATGAAATTACGTTCTTCCTTTTGACGGCTTTAATTTTGTCACATCATGAAAATTGATACACAGGTCGAGCACGACAACCTCTTACAATTCATAGGGGCGTCGCCTATGGGCGGGGCAAAATGCCTCAATAGCGCCCCCTTGAAACTTTCAAAAACGCCTCCACATAGGGGTTTTTTGGGAGTAGGGAGATGAAAATTGGTACACGTGTGACTTGCATAGACGTACAAAAAAGTCTCTTGCACCATGGGTCTACTCCAAACAGGAAGTCGGCCATTTTGAATTTTCTTCTCATTTTGGCGTGATTTTCACATGTTGTATTTGAACGAACTCCTCCTAACGATTTTGTCCACTGCACTTCAAATTTCTTCCACATCACCCACAGACGATACTGACCAAAAGTTATCGAAAGCTTTTCTTTATGTCGAAGGGTGTGGCCGCTATGGCGCCGCCATTTTGACCCTTCGCCATGGAACATTATACTTAAACAGGTACTGATGTGACATACTTTACACCATCAACTTCCTTCCACTTCTAAAACATGCAGAACAAGTTGGTGAACATAGGCGATGATCGCCGTGAACTTACGAGTAACGGCTTCTGTGTGGTGGCGTACCGAATATCGCCCCTTCGCCATGAAATTACGTTCTTCCTTTTGACAGCTTTAATTTTGTCATATCATCATGAAAATTGATACACTGGTCAAGCACGACAACCTCTTACAATTCATAGGGGCCTCGCCCATGGGCGGGGCAAAATGCCTCAATAGCGCCTTCTTGAAAATTTCAAAAACCCCTCCCCATAGGGGTTTTTTTGGAGTAGGGAGATGAACATTGGTACACATGTGTGACTTGCATAGACGTACAAAAAAGTCTCTTGCACCATGAGTCTACTCCAAACAGCAAATTGGCCATTTTGAATTTTCTTCTCATTTTGCAATGATTTCCACATGTTGTATTTGAACGAACTCCTCCTAGGGATTTTGTCCAATGCACTTCAAATTTCTTTGACAGCATCCAAAGATGATACTGACCAAAAGTTAATGAAAGCTTTTCTCTATGTTGAAGGGTGTGGCCGCTATGGTGCCGCAATTTTGACCCTTTGCCATGGAACATCAAGTCATGATAACTCCTTCATGCTTTGCCTGATTGACTTGAAACTTCACATGTATGATGACAGTTGGCCCCTGAACACACCCAGCCCCTCTGTTTGTACACTGAGCGCACCCTAGTAGATGAACAATCAACATGTCATAACTCCTTGATGCATTGTGTGATTTGTTTAAAATTTTAACTGTGTGATGAGTGGTTGCCCCTGCATGCACATGCCCACATGTGGTCACAAGGGGACCCAGTGGCCTGGGTAGGCGGTTGCGCGGAACGAGGGCCCGTATATGACTGCTTGCAGTCCTAGTTATTATTATTATTATTATTATTATTATTATTATTATTATTAGGGCCCGAGTAGGCAACATCCTACGAGGACCCTATTGTAATTGCGCTGTTTATTATTATTATTATTATTATTATTATTATTCTCACTCTTGAAATCGAAATTTTGGCCTCTTCCCATGCTCAGAAACTCACCAAACTTTCCAAAGTCGTCCGGCCGGATCCGAAATTCGATATTTTGGGGGCCTTGCACATGGTCGCAGAAAAATCGCGAAATAGCGCCCCCTAGAAATTTTCAAAACCCCTCCGCTTTGGGCTTTTTTCGTCGTAGCCTCACGAAATTCGGTACACATATTTACCATGCCAGGACGCATGAAAAAGTCTCTTACTGTCATGGTGAAATATTGACAGGAAGTCGGCCATTTTGATTTTAAGTTTGGATTTTGAGCAAATTTTTTGCCATTTTTGGCCATTTCCTCTACTTACATTTGAACAAACTCTTCCTAGGGATTTCATCCGATCGACTTGAAATTTGGTCAAAATCATCACAACACAATGGTGAATAAAAGTTATCAAAAGATTCTAATTAAGTCAAAAGGCGTGGCTGCTAGGGGTCGTCAAACTTTGGTGAGCTTTTCGGAGCACGCCATTTCACTTCGAACGGCTGTCACGCCCACATACTTCATTGTAGGTCCTTCAAACTTGCTGGACATGATGAGGGCTCCGCCCTGAACGTCTACATATCTTAGGTTCCCACCTGCGCCATAGCGCCCCCAGATGGTGGCGGGAAATGTCCTATTTTTACTTTAAGAGGTCCTGATGTCACATACTTAACCCAATCAACTTAATTCCACTTTTAAAACATGCAGAACAAATTGGTGAACATAGGTGATAAACACCATGAAGTTATGAGTAACGGCGTCTGTGTGGCGGCATACCGAATATTGCCCATTCGCCATGAAATTACGTTCTTCCTTTTGACGGCTTTAATTTTGTCACATCATCATGAAAATTGATACACAGGTCGAGCACAGCAACCTCTTACAATTCATAGGGGCGTCGCCCATGGGCGGGGCAAAATGCCTCAATAGCGCCCCCTTGAAACATTCAAAACCCCTCTCCATAGGGGTTTTTTGGAGTAGGGAGATGAAAATTGGTACACGTGTGACTTGCATAGACGTACAAAAAAGTCTCTTGCACCATGGGTCTACTCCAAACAGGAAGTCGGCCATTTTGAATTTTCTTCTCATTTTGGCGTGATTTCCACATGTTGTATTTTAACAAACTCCTTCTAGGGATTTTGTCCAATGCACTTCAAATTTCTTTGACAGCATCCAAAGATGATACTGACCAAAAGTTATCGAAAGCTTTTCTCTATGTTGAAGGGTGTGGCCGCTATGGTGCCAACATTTTGACCCTTTACCATGGAACATCAAGTCATGATAACTCCTTCATGCTTTGCCTGATTGACTTGAAACTTCACATGTATGATGACGGTTGGCCCCTGAACACACCCAGCCCCTCTGTTTGTACACTGAGCGCCCCCTAGTGGATGAACAATCAACATGTCATAACTCCTTGATGCATTGTGTGATTTGTTTAAAATTTTAACTGTGTGATGAGTGGTTGCCCCTGCATCCTAGTTATCGAAAGCTTTTCTTTATGTCGAAGGGTGTGGCCGGTATGGCGCTGCCATTTTGACCCTTCGCCATGGAACATTATACTTAAACAGGTCCTGATGTCACATACTTAACCCAATCAACTTCATTCCACTTCTAAAATATGCAGAACAAATTGGTGAACATAGGCGATGAATGCCGTGAAGTTACAAGTAATGGCGTCCGTGTGGCGGCGTGCCGAATATTGCCCATTCGCCATAAAATTACGTTCTTCCTTTTGACGCCTTTAATTTGGCACATCATCATAAAAATTGATACACAGGTCGAGCACGACAACCTCTTACAATTCATAGGGGCGTTGCCCATGAGCGGGGCAAAATGCTTCAATAGCGCCCCCTTGAAACTTTCAAAAACCCCTCCACATAGGGGTTTTTTTTTGGAGTAGGGAGATGAAAATTGGTACACATGTGTGACTTGCATAGACGTACAAAAAAGTCTCTTGCAGCATGGGTCTACTCCAAACAGGAAGTCGGCCATTTTGAATTTTCTTCTCATTTTGAAATGATTTCCACATGTTGTATTTGAACGAAATCCTCCTAGGGATATTGTCCAATGCACTTCAAATTTCTTTGACAGCATCCAGAGATGACACTGACCAAAAGTTATCAAAAGCTTTTCTCTATGTTGAAGGGTGTGGCCGCTATGGTGCCGCCATTTTGACCCTTTGCCATGGAACATCAAGTCATGATAACTCCTTCATGCTTTGCCTGATTGACTTGAAACTTCACATGTATGATGACAGGTGGCCCCTGAACACACCCAGCCCCTCTGTTTGTACACTGAGCGCCCCCTAGTGGATGAACAATCAACATGTCATAACTCCTTGATGCATTGTGTGATTTGTTTAAAATTTTAACTGTGTGATGAGTGGTTGCCCCTGCATGCACATGCCCACATGTGGTCACAAGGGGACCCAGTGGCCTGGGTAGGCGGTTGTGTGGAACGAGGGCCCGTATATGACTGCTTGCAGTCCTAGTTTATTATTATTATTATTCTTGCCACTTTTGAAATCGAAATTTCGGCCTTTTCCCATGCTCAAAAACTCACCAAACTTTCCAAAGTCATCCAGCTGGATCCGAAATTCGATATTTTGGGGGTGTCGCACATGGTCGCAGAAAAAGCGCGAAATAGCGCCCCCTAGAAATTTAAAAAAAAACCTCCGCATTGGGCTTTTTTCGTCGTAGCCTCATGAAATTCGGTACACATATTTACCATGCCAGGATGCACGAAAAAGTCTCTTACTGTCATGGTGAAATATTGACAGGAAGTCGGCCATTTTGATTTTAAGTTTCGATTTTGAGCAAATTTTTGCCTATTTCGCCATTTCCACTACTTACATTTGAACAAACTCATCCTAGGGATTTCATCCGATCGTCTTCAAATTTGGTCAAAATCATCACAACACAATGGTGATCAAAAGTTATCAAAAGATTCTAATTAAGTCAAAAGGCGTGGCTGCTAGGGGTCGTCAAACTTTGGCGAGCTTTTCGGAGCACGCCATTTCACTTCGAACGGCTGTCACGCCCACATACTTCATCGTAGATCCTTCAAACTTGCTGGACATGATGAGGGCTCCACTCTGAACGTCTACATATCTTAAGTTCCCACCTGCACCATAGCGCCCCCCGGTGGTGGCGGGAAATGTCCTATTTTTACTTTAAGAGGTCCTGATGTCACATACTTAACCCAATCAACTTCATTCCACTTCTAAAACATGCAGAACAAGTTGGTGAACATAGGCGATGAGCGCCGTGAAGTTACGAGTAACGGCGTCCGTGTGGCGGCGTGCCGAATATTGCCCATTCGCCATGAAATTACGTTCTTCCTTTTGACGGCTTTAATTTTGTCACATCATCATGAAAATTGATACACAGGTCAAGCACGACAACCTCTTACAATTCATAGGGGCGTTGCCCATGAGCGGGGCAAAATGCTTCAATAGCGCCTCCTTGAAACTTTCACAAACCCCTCCCCATAGGGGTTTTTTTGGAGTAGAGAGATGAAAATTGGTACACATGTCACTTGCATAGACGTACAAAAAAGTCTCTTGCACCATGGGTCTACTCCAAACAGGAAGTCAGCCATTTTTAATTTTGTTGTCATTTTGGCGTGATTTCCACATGTTGTATTTGAACAAACTCCTCCTAGGGATTTTGTCCAATGCACTTCAAATTTATTTAACAGCATGCACAGATGATTCTAACCAAAAGTTATTGAAAGCTTTTCTCTATGTTGAAGGGTGTGGCCGCTGTGGTGCCACCATTTTGACCCTTCGCCATAGAACATCAAGTCATGATAACTCCTTCATGCTTTGCCTGATTGACTTGAAACTTCACATGTATGATGACAGTTGGCCCCTCAACACACCTGGCCCCTCGGTTTCTACACTGAGCGCCCCCTAGTGGATGAACCATCAACATGTCATAACTGCTTCATGCATTGTGTGATTTGCTTGAAATTTGAACTGTGGGATGAGTGGTTTCCCCTGTACGCACATGCCCACATCTGGTCACAAGAGAACACACTGCCCTGGTTAGGCAGTCGCGCGGAACGAGGGCCCGTATATGACTGCTTGCAGTCCTAGTTATTATTATTATTATTATTATTTGTTTATTTATTGTAGTTGTTTTTTTGGTTATTTCTACTCAATTCTTTTCTTTCCTTGCTTTGTCTAGCTTTGCTAGTCTTTTTTGTGGTGTTTCTGTGTATTATGTTTAGATGTTTATGTGGGACTTATATGTGGGACTATACATGTGCTGATGGATGAATGTATTTGACTTTGTGTGTATGTTTATATGAATTATTGCATATATCATGTGTATAAGTTAATTATGTTATTTACATAAGGACAAGGGGTGGGAGTAAATAAGTTATTATCCTTCTCACTCTTTTTCGACTATCCATTGATTATGGTTTTCTTTATATTTTATATTATTATTGTTGTTATTTATTTTGTATATTCGAAATAAACATTTCAGTCACAATCACAAACACAATGTTCATTTCCCTGACTTCCCTGAATAATATTTATTAACGCAATAAACAGTTTCTACCTCTTATCTCACACTGTGAAGATAAAAATTAAAATCTAATGAAACGTGTCAATAATGGAGCCGAAATGTCATGTGACAGTATTTTAACCAATCGCACCGCAAATCGACGAAAACCGGAGTTGACCGGTCTTCTTTGTTGAGGTCGCTGACATTTATGAGTTTCTGCTGACCCCTACTGGAAGGCTGGAGCACTTCAGCTGTATAATTCTTCAAAATATTAACAACAGATGGCGATGACCGTCGAGGTGAAGAAGAGGAACAGTCAGAGCTCATCCAAGGAACAGATGGTGGAAGCTGAAGGAGGAAGACTGTTGTGTGAAATTCAGTGAGCAGGTGACGGAGGCGCTGGATGGAGGAGAAGCAACTTTTGGACAACTGGAAAAGTACTGCAGATGTGTTGAGGGAGGTCGTTGGGAAGATATCGGTTATGACATCTGCGCAGTGGAACCACAATTCTAAAGCAATGTCTGAATTTCATTCGTTAATTTTCAGTAAATTTCTATGACATCCGCTAAATCATCAGCGTTTATTTATTCGTCTGTCTGACTGTTAGCAGGATTACGTCAAAACAACTTGATGGATTCTCACCAAATTATCACCACAGATACATATTAGGCCATGGAAAACTCCATTGAATTTTGGAGGTGATCTGGCTTTGGATTCTGGATCAAGATTTTACTTTATATACAGTACGCTTTGAAAGATTACGTCAAAACTACTTCACAAATTCTTACCAAATTTGCACCACAGATTATTAGGCCATGGAAGACTCCAGAGAATACTGGAGGTGATATGAATTTTGGATCAAGATTTCACTTTATATTTTCACGGATTTGCATCACAGTGGATTAGTGGTTAGCACTGTCACCTCACAGCAAGAAGGTCACGGGATCAATTCCCACCTGTGGTTTTTCTGTGTGGAGTTTGCATGTTCTCTCCGTGTTTGTGTGGGTTTCCTCCCACATCTAAAGACATCCAGGTTAGATGAACTGGAAACTTTATAATTGTCCAGGTCTCCCTTGTAAAAGAGGTTGTGATCTCAGTTGGACTAACCTGATTCAATAAAGGTAAAATTAAATTAAATTTTAAAAAATGCACCACAGATAGATATGAGGGCATGGAAGACTTCACTGAATTTTGGAGGTCTGAGGTGTGATCTGGAGTATGCCAAAACATTTTACTGATGGATGTTCACATTGAAAATATTAATTTTGCATGTTGAAATTAAGATACATTTGTATATTTTTGTACACACACACACATACACACATATATATATATACGAGTATATATAAAAATGACATATTTGGTCAAATGATGTTAAAGATATAATTGTGTTGTTAAACCTTCAACTTATATCTGTAACTTGTCATTAATGACTGGCAGATTTCCTTCCAAAATGAAAGTGGTACCGCTGTTCAAATCCGGCAACAAACATGTTTTTTCAGTGTTTTTTCAGAACAATCTCACTCCTCCCTCAATTTTCAAAAATTCTGGAAAAAGTATATGATTTTATATCCAAACATCACCTACTAAATGAGCAGCAATATGGATTTAGGAAAAATTGTACTACTTCACTGATGGTAACTGATTTTGTGGAACACATCACAAATGCAACTGAAAACAAACAATACACCGTAGTTTTTTTTTTTTTTTTTGACTTACAGAAAGCATTTGATACTATAGAGATCATACCGTATTATTTGATAAATTATGGAAGTATGGCATCAAAGGATTAGCACATGATTGGATAGCCAGCTACTTGCACAACAGGTATCAGTATGTTCACTTGGGTGGGATAAACTCTGAATTTTTGAGGTGCACTTGTGGGGTGGCCCAGGGCTCAGTCCTTGGGCCTTTGCTGTTTCTTTTATATATTGACGACATTTGTTTAGTTTCTAAGGTTGTGAGTTGTATTTTATTTAGTGATGACATGACTGTGTTTTGTAGTGGGGATCATTTGGGACAGGTTCTGGACACAATGGAGAGGGAACTACAGAAGTTTAAGGAATGGTTTGATTCTAACAAATTGTCGCTTCACTCTGGTAAAACAAAGTGTATCATATTTGGTAATAAGCCCAGGGGTTTATGTACAAATGCATGAGTACACAATGTTGAAACTCAACTCCTAAATGAAACTAAATTTCTTGGGGTCTTTAATGATGATAATCTAAGATGGAAAACACATATAAATTATGTTAAATCTAAAATGTCAAATGTCATTGCCATTTTGTATAAACAGAAGACGTCCTCTCCCAACACTCATTAGTTATCTTATATCATTCATTACTTGTTCCATACGTGACCTACTGTGTTGAAGTTTGTGGAACCATCTACAAAACTAATACAAATCCTATATTTTTACTTCAAAAGAAAGCTATAAGAATTATTAGTAAGAAACCATATTGTGAGCCAACAAATCTATTGTTTGTCCATTTGCATATTTTGGGATTTGATTGATTATATCATAATACAAAATATGTTCAAAGTACAGAATAAACTTCTACCACAACATGTCCAGGACCTGTTAAAAATGAGGGACTCCAGTTATAATCTATGAGGAACATTGTTATTTCAGAAATCAAAGATTCGAACTACCAAAAAAAGTCATTGTGTTTCTGTTAAAAGTGGTAATATTTGGAATAATTGCCCGGATAACATAGAATTACTTGGTACTTTGGTTGGCTTTAAAAGGCTCTACAGAAACTATTTGAATACTCGCTGTAGTATTATGTTAAATTAGGTTTGTTGATTTTGTCTTGTTTTTGGTGTACTGCTAATTGCACATTTATGTTTTTGAAATTTTAATTCAGTGATCAATTTATACTTGTAATAGGTATATGTATAACTTCAAATACATATGTATAATTTTTATTTTTGGTTAAAGGGGGTAGGCGTTAACAAGCTTTTGCGTCTGCCTACACCCTTTCGGGCGCATGGGTGCCGCTGAGTCATCATAGATGAAAAAGAAATTAAACAAATTAATATAATTTATGTAGTTAGATTTTTATTGAAAGAAAAAACTGAACAAAAAGAGCATAGGTCATTAAAAAAATCAAGTATAGGTTGGGGTGAAGGGGAGAACCCCAACAACAATAAATAAATAAAAAACAATTAACCAAAAAAAAAAAAAAATCCACCACCCTTCTCCTGGTGGAATGCACACAGACAACTGTGTGTACAAACCAGTTGTCTGTGTTCTGATGAAAGCATGAATTGCTGAGTGGCCATGAGCACTCATTCATAGGGAGCTCGATGACCCCGCCTCCCCAACCCCCCTAAAGGTGGACTAGATGCCTACTTGGACTTTCGATTGTTATTGTGTTCTATATAGCAAACCTTTTTGATAGAATGGCCTAAGCAGAGGGTGACTCCTTTGAGTCTGGTCTGCTTGAGGTTTCTTCCTCAACATCATCAAAGGGAGTTTTTCCTTACCACTGTCACCTGTGTGCTGGCTCTAGGGGTTGGTAAGGTTAGACCTCACTTGTGTGAAGCACCTTGAGGCAACTTTGTTGTGATTTGGCACTATATAAGCAAAATGGGTGTGCAGCCAGTACATTCTGAGTGCCGGTCCCAAGCCCAGATAAATGAGGAGGGTTGCGTCAGGAAGGGCATCCGGCGTAAAACAAGCCAACCCAACTATGCAGACTCAGAATCGAATTCCCATACCGGATCGGTCACGGCCCGGGTTAACAACGTCCGCCACCGGTGCTATTGCCCAACAGGGTGCCGGTGGAAATTGGGCTACTGCTGGGCGAAGACGACGAAGAAGAGGAGGAAAACGTTGCCACGAACAGCGGGAGAAGAAGAAAACTAGAAGGGTGGAAATGAGAGTGGGGACTTTGAATGTTGGTAGTATGACTGGTAAAGGGAGAGAGCTGGCTGATATGATGGAGAGGAGAAAGGTAGACATATTGTGTGTGCAAGAGACCAAGTGGAAGGGAAGTAAGAGCAGGAGCATCGGCGGTGGGTACAAGTTGTTGTACCATGGTGAGGACAGGAAGAGAAATGGTGTTGGGGTCATTTTAAAGGAAGAGTATGTTAAAAGTGTATTGGAGGTTAAGCCAGTGTCTGACAGGGTGATGAGTGTGAAGTTGGAAATTGAAGGGGTGATGATGAATATCATCAGTGCATATGCCCCACAGGTAGGTTGTGAGATGGAGAAAGAAGATTTCTGGAGTGTGTTAGATGAGGTGGTGGAGAGTGTGCCCAAGCATGAAAGAGTGGTGATAGGAGCAGACTTCAGTGGGCATGTTGGTGAAGGGAACAGAGGTGATGAGGAAGTAATGGGTAGATATGGTATCAAGGATAGGAATGGGGAAGGACAGATGGTAGTTGATTTTGCAAAAAGGATGGAAATGGCTGTGGTGAATACCTACTTTAAGAAAAGGGAGGAGCACAGGGTAACATATAAGAGTGGAGGAAGGTGCACACAGGTGGACTACATTCTTTATAGGAGATGCAAGCTAAAAGAAATCACAGACTGTAAGGTGGTAGCAGGAGAGAGTGTCACTAGACAGCATAGGATGGTTGTTTGTAGGATGACTTTAGAGGTAAAGAAGAAGAAGAGAGTGAGAGCTCAACAAAGGATCAGATGGTGGAAGCTGAAGGAGGAAGACTGTTGTGTGAAATTTAGCGAACAGGTGAGAGAAGCACTAGTTGGAGGGGAAGCAATTTTGGACAACTGGAAAAGTACTGCAGATGTGGTGAGGGAGACAACTAGGGCAGTACTGGGTATGACATCTGGACAGTGGAAGGAAGACAAGGAGACTTGGTGGTGGAATGAAGAGGTCCAGGAAAGCATAAGGAGAAAGAGGTTGGCGAAAAAGTTTTGGGATAGTCGGAGAGATGAAAGTAGACAGGAGTACAAGGAGATGCGGCGTAAGGCGAGAAGTGGCAAAAGCAAGGGAAAAGGCATATTGCAAGCTGTACAAGAAGTTGAATAGTAAGGAAGGAGAAAAGGACTTGTACCGATTGGCCAGACAAAGGGACAGGGCTGGAAAGGATGTGCAGCAGGTTAGGGTGGTAAAAGATGCACATGGTAATGTGCTGACAAGTGAGGAGTGTGTGCTGAGAAGGTGGAGGGAATATTTTGAAGAGTTGATGAATAAAGAAAATGAGCGAGAGAAAAGGCTGGATGATGTGGTGAGGGTAAATCAGGAAGTAGGAAGTAAAAGAGATTATCAAGGAAGAAGTGAGCGCTGCTATGAAGAGGATGAAGAGTGGAAAGGCAGTTGGTCCAGATGACATTCCAATGGAGGCATGGAAATGTCTAGGAGAGATGGCAGTAGAGTTTCTAACCAGATTGTTTAATAAAATCTTGGAAAGTGAGAGGATGGCTGAGGAGTGGAGACGAAGTGTGCTGGTTCCTATTTTCAAGAACAAGGGTGATGTGCAGAGCTGCAGTAACTACAGAGGCATAAAGCTGATCAGCCACAGCATGAAGTTATGGGAAAGAGTAGTAGAAGCTAGGCTTAGAAAACAGGTGAAGATCTGTGAGCAGCAATATGGTTTCATGCCAAGAAAGAGCACTACAGATGCAATGTTTGCTCTGAGAATACTGTTGGAAAAGTACAGAGAAGGACAGAGTTACATTGTGTGTTTGTGGACTTAGAAAAAGCTTATGATAGGGTGCCAAGAGAAGAGTTGCGGCATTGTATGAGGAAGTCTGGAGTGGCAGAGAAGTATGTTAGGGTAGTGCAGGACATGTACAAGAATAGTGTGATAGCGGTGAGATGCGCAGTCGGAATGACAGACTCATTCAAGGTGGAGGTGGGATTATACCAAGGATCAGCTCTGAGTCTTTCTTGTTTGCAGTGGTTATGGACAGGTTGACAGATGAGATCAGACAGGAGTCCCCATGGACTATGATGTTTGCAGATGACTGTGATCTGTAGTGAGAGTAGAGAGCAAGTTGAGTCTAGTCTGGAGAAGTGAGATATGCTTTGGAGAGAAGGGGAATGAAAGTCAGTAGAAGCAAGACTGAGTACATGTGTGTGAACGAGAGGGAGCCCAGTGGAATAGTGCAGTTACAAGGAGTAGAAGTGGTGAAAGTAGATGAGTTTAAATATTTGGGGTCAACTGTTCAAAGTAATGGAGAGTGTGGTAGAGAGGTGAAGAAGAGAGTGCAGGCAGGGTGGAGTGGGTGGAGAAAGGTGGCAGGAGTGATTTGTGACCAAAGAATATCAGCAAGAGTGAAGGGGAAAGTCTACAAAACAGTAGTGAGACCAGCTATGTTGTATTGTTTAGAGACAGTGGCACTAACAAAAAGACAGGAGGCAGAGCTGGAGGTGGCAGAGCTCAAGATTTTGAGATTCTCTTTGGGAGTGACAATAATGGACAAGATTAGGAATGAACATATCAGAGGGACAGCTCAGGTGGGATGATTTGGAGACAAAGTCAGAGAGGTGAGCTTGAGATGGTTTGGACATGTGCAGAGGAGGGATCCAGGGTATATAGGGAGAAGGATGCTGAGGATGGAGCCACCAGGCAGGAGGAGAAGAGGGAGACCAAAGAGGAGGTTCATGGATGTGCTGAGAGAGAACATGCAGGTGATTGGTGTGACACAGGAAGATACAGAGGACAGGGTGAGATGGAAACGATTGATCTGCTGTGGCGACCCCTAACGGGAACAGCCGAAAGACAAAGAAGATAAGCAAAATGAATTAAATTAAATCACTCTGATCCAAAAATAGAATATCCATTATATTTTAACTTGGCATCAGTAACTATGCAGCCAAATCCATATTCATGCAAAAAGTATTTATTTCAAAACTCAAAACAAAACAACAAAACAACTTCACTGTAGGGATGGTGCCTGGTTTCCTCCAAATGACGCCTGGCATTCATGAGTTCAATCGTTGTCCCCTCAGACCAGAGAATTTTGTGTCTCATGGCCTGAGTCCTTCAGGGGCCTTTTGTCAAACTCCAGGTGGGCTGCCATGTGCCTTTTACGAAGGAGTAGCTTCCGTCTGGCCACTCTACCATACAGGTCTGATTGGTGGATTGCTGCAGAGAAGGATATCCTTCTGGAAGATTTTCTTCTCTCCACAGAGGAATGCTGGAGCTCTGACAGTGATCATCAGGTTTGTGGTCATCTCCCTGACTAAGACCTTTCGCCCCGATCACTCAGTGTAAATGAGCAGCCAGCTCTACAGAGCCCTGGTGGATCCAAACTTCTATTGACAGATCATAGAGGCCACTGTGCTCATTAGAGCCTTCAAAGCAACACAAATGTTTCTATAGCCTTCCCCAGATTTGTACCTTGAGACAATTCTCTCAGATGTCTAGTAAATTCCTTTGACTTCATGTTTGGTTTGTGCTGACATCCACTGTCAACTGTGGGACCTTATATGTAGACAGGTGTGTTCCTTTCCAAATCATGTCCAATCAACTGAATTTACTCCATGTGGGCTCTAATTAAGCTGCAGAAACATCTCAAGGATGATCAGATCAGTTTTGAGCTTCATGGCGAAGGCTGTGAAAATGTATATGGTTTCTTAGGTTTTTATTTTTAATAAATTTGTAAAAATCTAAAAAAAAACAACAAAAAAAAACCCTTTAACATTGTCATTATGGGGTACGATGTTGTCTTGGATACTTTGTGTGTTAACAGCACTTTGGTAATGCAAAAGTATAAAAAATGTTTGCAAAAGGAAGACTACCTGCTTCCAACCATGTCCCGGACAGAAAAACAGGAAACCTGACTTGAATCTGTGTCAATGATGCGTCAGAAGCATTTCTCAAACATGGAAATCAAAACTCAAAAACAGCACACAGACTGAGTACGTAAAAACATTTATTGTTGAGGCCGTCCTATTTAGCACTGTGCTTTGCCATTATTGTAGTATTACACTAGTACATATCCCTTGTTAAGTCTACACCTGGATTTAACATACAAAAAAAAAAAAAAGTCTCAGCAGTGATTTGTGCAGACTTGTGTGTTAACACATAAAAGTGGGTGTGCACTATGAATACGAGATATTTTACAGTTAATATACATATCACTGCCCAGTGATATACGTAAGTGTAATCACTGTAAGTGACCGTCCACCAGCAAAGCACAATACAGCAAAAAAAAAAAAAAAAAAAAAAAAAAAAAAAAAAAAAAAAAAAAAGGTTCAGAGAAATAACAACAGATGTGAAAGAAGTATACAGACATATACTCAACAAAAATATAAATGCAACACTTTTGGTTTTGCTCCCATTTTGTATGAGATGAACTCAAAGATCTAAAACTTTTTCCACATACACAATATCACCATTTCCCTCAAATATTGTTCACAAACCAGTCTAAATCTGTGATAGTGAGCACTTCTCCTTTGCTGAGATAATCCATCCCACCTCACAGGTGTGCCGTATCAAGATGCTGATTAGACACCATGATTAGTGCACAGGTGTGCCTTAGACTGCCCACAATAAAAGGCCACTCTGAAAGGTGCAGTTTTATCACACAGCACAATGCCACAGATGTCGCAAGATTTGAGGGAGCGTGCAATTGGCATGCTGACAGCAGGAATGTCAACCAGGGCTGTTGCTCGTGTATTGAATGTTCATTTCTCTACCATAAGCCGTCTCCAAAGGCGTTTCAGAGAATTTGGCAGTACATCCAACCAGCCTCACAACCGCAGACCACATGTAACCACACCAGCACAGGACCTCCACATCCAGCATGTTCACCTCCAAGATCGTCTGAGACCAGCCACTCGATCAGCTGCTGAAACAATCGGTTTGCATAACCAAAGAATTTCTGCACAAACTGTCAGAAACTGTCTCAGGGAAGCTCATCTGCATGCTCGTCATCCTCATCGGGGTCTCGACCTGACTCGTTCGTCGTCGTAACCGACTTGAGTGGGCAAATGCTCACATTCGCTGGCGTTTGGCACGTTGGAGAGGTGTTCTCTTCAACTCTACGCGAAGGAGATGTGTTGCAGTGCATGAGGCAAATGGTGGTCACACCAGATACTGACTGGTATGCCCCCCAATAAAACAAAACTGCACCTTTCAGAGTGGCCTTTTATTGTGGACAGTCTAAGGCACACCTGTGCACTAATCATGGTGTCTAATCAGCATCTTGATATGGCACACCTGTGAGGTGGGATGGATTATCTCAGCAAAGGAGAAGTGCTCACTATCACAGATTTAGACTGGTTTGTGAACAATATTTGAGGGAAATGGTGATATTGTGTATGTGGAAAAAGTTTTAGATCTTTGAGTTCATCTCATACAAAATGGGAGCAAAGCCAAAAGTGTTGCGTTTATATTTTTGTTGAGTGTATAATCCAGAGTACTGAACTCAGCCATACAACTCTTCCTCGAGGAAAGTGAGCTTAAGAACATTTTTGGTCAACAGAAAGGTGATGTTTTCACAAGTGATGACTTCATGCCAGCGTATTATTCCTGTGAGACAAACTTTAAAATATGCACAAGTTTCAAGTAACTTCTACTTCCTGTTATACCCATCTCCAGCAGGTTAGTGCACATACAAGGAAATTGAGCTTGAGATACATAAAACATCTATATCTTACCATACGGAATAACATGCTACTGTTGGATATCCTGCAGAGTGCTAAGTGAGACATGGATAATTCACGGTCTGAACAAGGCTCTTCCTATCCTGCTGACTGCAACTGCTTAAGTAGTTGCAACCTGAGTAGTAAAATTGAAGCATCACACAAACTGCCTGATATATCGGTAACAAATACATTGTGGTCTAATAATGGTCTACGAAACTGAAACATAACATGGTGTAATCTAAAACAACATACACAAGGCAGCAATCATTTTCATTCCAGAGCCCTTTTCCATTTGTTCTAGCTGACAAAACCAAACCTGCATCCAAAAATGAGTAAATTCACAAATGATGAATTAAGCACGACATGTGTTAGTCTTTGGCATTGCTTAAGGTATCAGAGAAGCCCAATGAAGCCAACGCTGACAAAATCATTAGCAAGAAGAGCGCACTCAGATGAAAACCTCTTCAGTCTGGACCGAGGTTGCGATGCTGTTCCTTTTACAGTATAATCCCTCTTTGACTTGGTCCAAAATATTAAAAAACAAAAAGTAAAATTACCATTTCCAGTTCAAGAAAATGTGCAGCAAAATCAACATCAGTATCAAAATAATATTTTCATTTTTGATTTAACCGTGAACAGAAAACATTTTAAACAAAGGAATGAGCCAACGTCACATCTGCCACCTGAACACAAACCGTGAGGCCATACGGAGGATTGCCTCGCACATATAAACCATAACACACACCCGTCAACTCACAACCGATCCCCAAAATCATCCCATCGTTACAATACAAAGGAGTTTTAGAACTCAACATCCTGCAACAGACTAAAATAATCATTATCAGATGGGCTAAGCATTACATACAGTTAATATTTTTAGATTTGTTCATGTAAAAAAGGTATATGCTTATTTAAATTTATGATCATGTAAAAATGACACACACACACACGACATAAAAATGACAATTATTCTGTATTAGGAAGAAGAGATTTTCTCCGTCGGCCACGGAGGGGAGGATATAGAATCACGTGTTTGTCCATTAGTTAAGGTTTTCTGTCAACACTAAGTCATGAATGCCTTATTTAACTTTTATTTAATTATCCAGGTTTGACTTTGACTTAGAGATCTCTTTTACAAGGGACACCTGGAAATTTCTTTTTTTTTCAGTTTCCAGTTCACCAAACCTGGTTGTCTTTAGATGTGGGAGGAAGCAGGAGCACCTGGAGGAAACCCACAGAAACACGGGGAGAACATGCAAACTCCACACAGAAAGGCCACAGGTGGGAATCGATCCCATGACCTTCTTGCTGTGAGGCAACAGTGCTAACCACTAAGCCACTGTGTATAATGCCTTATACAATTCAGTCCCAAGATTATATGCATAATTATATATATACCATGTTTCCTCATCCTAAAAACCTTGGGCCCATTAATCAGTGAGTATTTATTTTTTTTAAACAAACAGCCACTCTAACCACTGGATTTTGTACATTATACGACGGTGAACAATGTTGATAACCTCAGTCCAATTTATATCCATAATCATACTAGGTTTCCCCACATTATGAACTATTGGGCCATATCAGCATTATGCTCCATCTGTGCGAGTGTGTGTCCTTTCCTGGATTACGAGTTTGAGTTACACATGAATGCTTCAGGTACTATTGGTGGGAGAATTCTTGGCCAGGAGTTACCATGCTAATTATTTATTTATTTCACTTTTTTTTTTTTTCTTTTTTTTTTTTTAAAGGGGGGTACCCCTTTAATGTGGCTATTCAAGGCAAACACAAAAATAATAATAATGAAATTTTGAATCACACTGTAGCCGTAATGTAAAATCATCACCATGGCAGAGCCAGTAGCATTTAGTTATACTGTATCATGTACCAGGCTTTTCACACTGAGGCCACAGCTAAGATTTTTTTTTTTCCCCCACACTACGTGAGAGACGACAGAACTGCAGTTCAAATCCATTCAAATCGCCTGATGATGATAAAGTCTACAACTGGTGAGCATCTCCGGCTCTTATACTGACAAACTGCTGCTACTTTGATATCGGATAACCAGTGAACGTGTCGCTGATCGCGATGATGCAGGACACATGGCGGTTTGTCTGCCTTAACATTCACAACCTGATGTCTGTGTTACTTGGTAATGTTTGCATTTATTTCACAAGATTACACAGTATAAAACAATAAAAAGACTGGAGATAGCATATAAAGGCTCAAAAAAAAAAAAAAGGAGCAACTGAAAAGAAGCGACTAAAAACTAATCCGATGTATATCATCAATAATAACAATAAACATGGATATGAATGGGAGAGAGCAACAAATCCAGTTAATTCCCTTCTTC
Source organism: Thalassophryne amazonica (assembly GCF_902500255.1). Taxonomy (NCBI): domain Eukaryota; kingdom Metazoa; phylum Chordata; class Actinopteri; order Batrachoidiformes; family Batrachoididae; genus Thalassophryne; species Thalassophryne amazonica. The sequence goes on from NC_047104.1 coordinate 138,284,077, forward strand.
TCAGGGGTATGTTTGAGCTGGGGTGCCTTGCTCCACAGTTTGGCACAAGACTAAGACTCCACAGTGAGATGAGACCAGGACATTGGCTGAAATTACTCCACATGATGAGATGAAACAACAAGATTGGCTGGTAGATGGGCAGGGATCCGCCCCTACAGGTCCCCTTCCACTCGCCTCCTGCGGACTGCAGAAGAAATTCAGAATGAACAAGATAAAAACAAAAACGACTGTCCCCACATCACTTCGCAGGGAGAAAAAGTGAACTGCAAACACGATAATACAAGTTTCACCCGACACAGGCCCATTAGTTAAAACAGTGAGTCATCAGACTGCAGTCAAAGTACTTCAACAACATGTCAGTGTGTAGTTGAAAACACAAAGTGAGACGCTGCTGCTTTTAAAGGTCACACTGTGCAAGAACGTTGATACTGTTAGACGTCCTTCAGACTGGGGTTTGCAATCCAGCTCGAGTCACATCCTAAACCAGACTGGAAAGTTTGAGTTCTGTACTATTTTGCACGGAAATAAACTGGAAATGAATATGTAACAATAAACTGATAAATTTTATCCCAGACACTTCTTTTACTCAAGCTTAATTCCTTGACATTGTAACAAAATTCTGATTTATCTGGTTTTCGACAGCTTGTCACTACACCAAAAATGCAGGAAATCGTAGCTAAATATTCATTCACAAATGCATGGCCACCCCCACCCCCACACAAAATCCTGAATCCGCCCCTGGGATTTCAGAATGACTTTCGATGTACTCTAGCTCTTATTTTGTGCAAATGCGGATTTTGTGGGGAAACTGCACAAGGAAGAACTTCTCTGCGCACAAAGACTTTCCAGTCTGGACGCTGTGACGGTTTTCTGACATCTGAACGAGCGTTGCAGAGTGCTTGTTTTCAGTGTGGCGATAAGGCGCCACAGAGAAATTGCATTACTTTAGAAGACACAGGGTGCACGGATGTAGTCTGACGTCCCGAGCTCATCCTACAGACGCGTCCAACTTCAAGTCATGTATGCACACGAGCGTGGGGTGCTGCCGTTTTATGTTTACCAATGAGGAATAACAGACAGTTTGATGGATTATTTAACTGCAGAGTTGACTCATTTAAACAGGTAAACATCAATTTGTGTGATCTTCTTGTTAAGCTCACGTCATCAAACTGCAATCTGTCGCTGCAGATAACGTCAATTCTGCTGTGACGGTTTTCTGACACAGACATTGGAACGAGCGCGGGTGTGTGTTTCTGTGTGGTGGCACTGCAGAAGAAGAAGTTTGTTGAGCACTTTAGTGGAGAAGATGGAGTGCACAGACGTAGTTTGACGTCACGGTCCTGAGCTAGCCAGATTCAAGCTGCATTTGCGTTCAGACTTCAGTGAATCCATCCGGCTCAACCCACCTCCGAGACGTAGGATGAAAAGAGTCTGGCTTGAGTCGGATTTGGATTCAGCAAGATGCTGAAGCCAGAGTGCAAACCTCAGTCTGAACGGGGTCATAATGCAGTAAGTGCTCCACAGCGAGGGGTTTGAAATAAAAGACAAAAATCAATGCTACACATGCTGCGAACACATCCGTGCATCAGACCTGTAAAGCTGGGACAGGATGAGGAACTAAAACAGAGAGCAGAGGATGTCATGGAAAGAAAAGCCCCAAACAAACAGAGGAATGTGCAGCTGAGGTTTCGGCGAGATAAGGACTCTGCTTTAACAAGTTCAAACGCACTGTGACGTGACTCATACCCAGGTCGTTGTTCTTGGTGATAGCTGCAGCAGCCCTGGAGCGAGGTCCCTGCTGGGTGAAGTGGTATCCAAACTTCACTATGTTGCTGTTCTCTTCTAACATTTTTGCTATTTCCATCTCAACACCACTGCCAAGCTGCTGCCTCTGAAATTCACATGTACAAGAGTCAAATCCTTTGGTTTCTTCTTTTTTTTTTGGTTTTAATTTAGCTTTAGCAGTGCTCAACATTTGTGACCTGATTTTACAGTAGCAAAGAATGTGAGACCGCTTTGGCTTAGAACATGGAAGTACCAAAAAACAGTTTTATTTGTTATTATCTATCGTCCACCTGGTCGTTACTGTGAGTTTCTCTGTGAATTTTCACACCTTTTGTCTGACTTAGTGCTTAGCTCGGATAAGATAATTATAGTGGGCAATTTTAACATCCACACAGATGCTGAGAATGACAGCCTCAACACTGCATTTAATCTATTGTTAGACTCAATTGGCTTTGCTCAAAATGTAAATGAGTCCACCCACCACTTTAATCATATCTTAGATCTTGTTCTGACTTATGGTATGGAAATTGAAGACTTAACAGTATTCCCTGAAAACTCCCTTCTGTCAGATCATTTCTTAACATTTACTCTGATGGACTACCCAGCAGTGGGGAATAAGTTTCATTACACTAGTCTTTCAGAAAGCGCTGTAACTAGGTTTATGGATATGATTCCTTCTTTATGTTCTCTAATGCCATATAACAACACAGGGCAGAGTAGCTACCTAAACTCTGTAAGTGAGATAGAGTATCTCGTCAATAGTTTTACATCCTCATTGAAGACAACTTTGGATGCTGTAGCTCCTCTGAAAAAGACAGCTTTACATCAGAAGTGCCTGACTCCGTGGTATAACTCACAAACTTGCAGCTTAAAGCAGATAACCCGTAAGTTGGAGAGGAAATGGCATCTCACTAATTTAGAAGATCTTCACTTAGCCTGGAAAAAGAGTCTGTTGCTCTATAAAAAAGCCCTCCGTAAAGCTAGGACATCTTACTACTCATTAACTGAAGAAAATAAGAACAACCCCAGGTTTCTTTTCAGCACTGTAGCCAGGCTGACAAAGAGCCAGAGCTCTATTGAGCTGAGTATTCCTTTAACTTTAACTAGTAATGACTTCATGACTTTCTTTGCTAATACAATTTTAACTATTAGAGAAAAAATTACTCATAACCATCCCAAAGACATATCGTTATCTTTGGCTGCTTTCAGTGATGCCGGTATTTGGTTAGACTTTCTCTCCGATTGTTCTGTCTGAGTTATATTCATTAGTTACTTCCTCCAAACCATCAACATGTCTATTAGACCCCATTCCTACCAGGCTACTCAAGGAAGCCCTACCATTAATTAATGCTTCGATCTTAAATTTGATCAATCTATCTTTATTAGTTGGCTATGTACCACAGGCTTTTAAGCTGGCAGTAATTAAACCATTACTTAAAAAGCCATCACTTGACCCAGCTATCTTAGCTAATTATAGGCCAATCTCCAACCTTCCTTTTCTTTCAAAAATTCTTGAAAGGGTAGTTGTAAAACAGCTAACTGATCACCTGCAGAGGAATGGTCTATTTGAAAAGTTTCAGTCAGGTTTTAGAATTCATCATAGTACAGAAACAGCATTAGTGAAGGTTACAAATGATCTTCTTATGGCCTCAGACAGTGGACTCATCTCTGTGCTTGACCTCAGTGCTGCTTTTGATACTGTTGACCATAAATGTTTTTTACAGAGATTAGAGCATGCCACAGGTATTAAAGGCACTGCGCTGCGGTGGTTTGAATCATATTTATCTAATAGATTACAATTTGTTCATGTAAATGGGGAATCGTCTTCACAGACTAAGGTTAATTATGGAGTTCCACAAGGTTCTGTGCTAGGACCAATTTTATTCACTTTATACATGTTTCCCTTAGGCAGTATTATTAGACGGCATTGCTTAAATTTTCATTGTTACGCAGAGGATACCCAGCTTTATCTATCCATGAAGCCAGAGGACACACACCAATTAGCTAAACTGCAGGATTGTCTTACAGACAAAGACATGGATGACTTCTAATTTCCTGCTTTTAAACTCAGATAAAACTGAAGTTATTGTACTTGGCCCCACAAATCTTAGAAACATGGTGTCTAACCAGATCCTTACTCTGGATGGCACTACCCTGACCTCTAGTAATACTGTGAGAAATCTTGGAGTCATTTTTGATCAGGATATGTCATTCAATGCGCATATTAAACAAATATGTAGGACTGCTTTTTTGCATTTGCGCAATATCTCTAAAATTAGAAAGGTCTTGTCTCAGAGTGATGCTGAAAAACTAATTCATGCATTTATTTCCTCTAGGCTGGACTATTGTAATTCATTATTATCAGGTTGTCCTAAAAGTTCCCTGAAAAGTCTTCAGTTAATTCAAAATGCTGCAGCTAGAGTGCTAACAGGGACTAGAAGGAGAGAGCATATCTCACCCATATTGGCCTCTCTTCATTGGCTTCTTGTTAATTCTAGAATAGAATTTAAAATTCTTCTTCTTACTTATAAGGTTTTGAATAATCAGGTCCCATCTTATCTTAGGGACCTCGTAGTACCATATCACCCCAATAGAGCGCTTCGCTCTCAGACTGCAGGCTTACTTGTAGTTCCTAGAGTAGAATGGGAGGCAGAGCCTTCAGCTTTCAGGCTCCTCTCCTGTGGAACCAGCTCCCAATTCAGATCAGGGAGACAGACACCCTCTCTACTTTTAAGATTAGGCTTAAAACTTTCCTTTTTGCTAAAGCTTATAGTTAGGGCTGGATCAGGTGACCCTGAACCATCCCTTAGTTATGCTGCTATAGACTTAGACTGCTGGGGGGTTCCCATGATGCACTGAGTGTTTCTTTCTCTTTTTGCTCTGTATGCACCACTCTGCATTTAATCATTAGTGATTGATCTTTGCTCCCCTCCACAGCATGTCTTTTTCTTGGTTCTCTCCCTCAGCCCCAACCAGTCCCAGCAGAAGACTGCCCCTCCCTGAGCCTGGTTCTGCTGGAGGTTTCTTCCTGTTAAAAGGGAGTTTTTCCTTCCCACTGTTGCCAAGTGCTTGCTCACAGGGGGTCATTTTGACCGTTGGGGTTTTTCCGTAATTATTGTATGGCCTTGCCTTACAATATAAGGCACCTTGGGGCAACTGTTTGTTGTGATTTGGCGCTATATAAATAAAATTGATTTGAATTGAACATGAAATAATCCTAAGTACTAACCTCAGGAACTTGATGTACTTGTAAATTTTGCTTAGAGTGACCATTAGATCTGGAAAAAACTACAAAGACCTGGTCATTTTGAACAGGAACAGACAGTCACTATGCTGTAGTTTACTACCGTTTGTGTTTAAATGGACATTTACAAAGGAGACACGTGACACAGAAACAGAAAACACCATGAACGTGATCTCTTCTAAAGGACCTGTTGAGTGTATCCAGGTAAACTTAATGCCGAAAGCCCCAGTCACACTAAGGAACCATACAGTGAGGAAAATAAGTATTTGAACACCCTGTGGTTTTGCAAGTTCTCCCACTTAGAAATCATCGAGGGGTCAATTCTGGCTCACACAGACCTGTTAATTTTTCTTTAAGAAGCCCTCTTATTCTGCACTCTTTACCTGTATTAATTGCACCAGTTTGAACTTGTTACCTGTATAAAAGACACCTGCTCACACACTCAATCAAACACACTCCAACCTGTCCACCATAGGCAAGACCAAAGAGCTGTCTAAGGACACCAGGGACAAAACTGTAGACCTGCACAAGGCTGGGATGGACTACAGGACAACAGGCAAGCAGCTTGGTAGAAGACAACAACTGTTATGATTATTTATTAGAAAGTGGAAGAAACACAAGATGACTGTCAATCTCCCTTGGTCAGGGATTCCATGCAAGATCTCACTTTGTGGGGTAAGGATGATTCTGAGAAAGCTCAGAACTACACAGGAGGACCTGGTCAATGACCTGAAGAGAGCTGGGACCACAGTCACAAAGATTACATTAGTAACTCATGATGCTGTCATGGTTTAAAATCCTGCAGGCCAGCAAGGTGCCCCTGCTCAAGGCAGCACATGTCCAGGCCCGTTTGAAGTTCACCAGTGATCATCTGGATGATCCAGAGGAGGCATGGGAGAAGGTCATGTGGTCATATGAGACCAGAATAGAGCTTTTTGGAATCAACTCCACTTACCATGTTTAGAGGATGAGAACAACCCCAAGAAAACCATCCCAACCGTGAAGCATGGTGGTGGAAACATCATACTCTGGGGGTGCTCTTCTGCAAAGGGACAGGACGACTGCACCGTATTGAAGGGAGGATGGATGGGGTCATGTATTACAAGATTTTGGCAAATAACCTCCTTCCCTCATTAAGAGCATTGAAGATGGGTCATGGTTGGGTCTTCTAGCATGACAATGACCCCCAAATACACAGCCAGGGCAACTAAGGAGGGGCTCCGTAAGAAGCATCTCATGGTCCTGGAGTGGCCTGGCCAGTCTCCAGACCTGAACTCAATAGAAAATCTTTGGAGGGAGCTGAAACTCCAAACCTGAAAGATCTGGAGAAGATCTGTATGGAGGGGTGGACCAAAATCCCTGCTGCAGTGTGTGCAAACCTGGTGAAAAACTACAGGAAACATTTGACCTCTGTAATTGCAAACAAAGGCTACTGTACCAAATATTAACATTGATTTTCACAGGTGTTCAAATACTTATTTGCAGCAGTAACATACAAATTAATTATTAAAATACATTGTGATTTCCGGATTTTTTTTTTTAGATTATGTCTCTCACAGTGGACATGCACCTAAGATGAAAATTTCAGACCCCTCCATGATTTCTAATTGGGAGAACTTGCAAAATCGCAGGGTGTTCAAATACTTATTTTCCTCATTGTATGAGGAACTGACTATATATTCGTGTTCGGTTTTATCTGAAAAGTAATTTTCCCATATTTTTCTTTCACCAAACCATCAAATCTAGGCCTGCATCTCAGATGTACTTTCTGGCAAACTGTAGCTGAACTTTCAGATCTTTTTAAGAAAATCCTCCTCTATACCACTTCATCATGAAGCTGTATAACTGGAGATACAAAACACAAAACATACACTATGCACAATTTCTCCAATCACAGCCAGAGAAGCCTATAACTTCTTCTCTGGGTGTCTTGGTCACTTTCCTCACTCTATTCCTTCTTGCACAGTTACTCAGTTTTTGAGAACTGTCTGCTCCACACAGATTTACCATAGAGTGTCATATACTGTTTGTATTTCTTCATAATTTAAGTAAATAAAGTCCAAGACATAGTCAGTGACTTGGAAATGTTTATGTAGCAACCTCTGAATTGTCTGAAGAAAACTGGCATTAAAACTGATTATTTACAGGTATTATACCAAAGTGTTCTATTACTTATGCACCCTATCATCTTGGCTTTTATAGCTTTCATTAATTTATATCAAGTTGTAGAGATTTGCTTTCAGTTTGAGTTTAAGCAAGATAATTTTAGAACAGTTTTTTTTTTTTGTATTTGAAATGGCATAAACAAAATAAAATTTGTGACGACCAAGTGTTCCAATACTTTTGGGGGGCACCGTAAGTACTCAGCCTTTGCCATGAAGCTCAAAATTGATAAAAAAAAATTTGAAATAAGGCTGTAACATAAAATGTGGAAAAAGTAAAGCCCTGATTACTTTCTGGATTCACTATATATATGTACACACACACACACACACACACACACACACACACACACACACACACACACACACACACACACACACACACACACACACACACACACACACACACACACACACACACAAAAAAATACATTAGGGTACATAATTTTCCCCCTATCAAAAAGTTTATCAGAAAGTTCTGAAAATCACCTTGTCTCAAGGTTTCTTTTGTTACACTATACAAGAAATTACTACAGCACAAATTTCAGCAAAATCAAGCTGCTTATAAAGTCTTCAAAAACAACCCAAAAATAAAAACAAAAATCTAAATTTGTGATTTCAAAGAATTGTTAATATAAACTTTGTTCATATTGCTTCTAACACAATAGAAGGCACAGAGAGATGTTTCATGAGGTATGAAACTAGTTGGGAAGTAAAGCTGCCTGAATTTGTTTTCCAGAAGTTTCAATCGGTAGACTACATAGTCAATTTTATCTGAGGATCATATTTACCATCAATCAGGAAATCAGCAAATTTAAATTTGCAGAGAATTATAACACCACTGTGGTCTCCAAAAACATTAACCAAATCACGTTATTGTCTGGAATTGAACATTTTTGAAGTGAGGACATAGATAGCTATGACTTAGGGAGAAAATGATGCACCCTAATTTTTCCACTCTTAAAGAACTTACTCTCCAGACATTTCTAAGGGCCACTTCACACACACTGCAAATTTGGTCGAATTACGCATTAAGTGCGCATGAAGCGGGAATCGTAAGCAAACCGTGTAATTTCGTAGCTGCTTCCAACGCCTCGTACACCTGTTGCTATAACTATTTGCGCACACCAGCGGCTGAAATTCTTCACCGACTCCTACATGGTTACAGCTGCCACCCTGGGATGGTTTTCATACATTTTTGTGTAGGCCATGATACATCGAGGCTGGATTCTAAGTGTCGTTTGGTCACCTTCAGTGGTAACGAAAACCTGCTTGGCCCATAGACTACTTCCGCTCCCCTCTTTCTTCTCGCACTCTTCTCTAAACAACTTCTCCATTTTTTTTAGTCCTTAGGTTTCGCTTGTGGGTTTTGTTTGTTTCTTTTTGTTCCATAACTTTCATTGTTTGATGTACCAGTTTTATTTTTAAATAACCTTTAAGGTATGAGTCAAGTTAGTTTTTCAAATTAAGAATGAATTTGTGAGTCTCCAAATTCCTGTTTACTTTAATTTTTCTCCACAACTTTCTTTGCCAAGACTTTTTCTACTATCTACTTTTTCTATTTGGGCAATTCTGTGGTAACGTAATTACAACAGCAGCAAAATCTGGACATATGGCATTTAACCATGACAGATTAGCTCAGATTGTAATTCCGTTACTGTAAAATTGCCCATTTTTACAAAGACTTCAAATTGATTTTCCATAAGTTTTGTAAGCTGCTGCAGCATTTTTGACAGCCAACACCAAAATCTTCATCCTGAGTTGGTGGGTGAACCAAACTGCTATGGAACCACTGAACCATCACGTTTGGTCCCACTGGGAAACCAAAGCAGTCCACATGGCTGTAGTCATTTGGGAAGGCCCAGTGGGTTTACCTTGATGTAGGTCAACTAAAGAAAGCCAGCAAACAGCTTATCGGGAAACGGGACCGGACGTCTGCATGCCACCCGATCTAAATATAAGTGAACCTTCAACTATTCTGATGGTCTTTACTCTTGGTGATGCAAAGTGGCTTTCTTTGTTTAATTGTATTAATAATAATTTGTGAACCCACAATTCACTCCTAAATTCCGACCAGGTTTATTATTATTTCGTACCTTGTTCTTTCATTTCCCTTATTTCTCACCTGTCTCATCAACATATTGTCTCAGTAATAAAATATAAATCACTATCCATATTCTCAGTCACCTGTGTTTGTAAGAAATCTGTAAATATTACGTGGGCTGTATTGTCTTGTGTCCAGGTGAAGACAGAAGTTTAAACTCGACAAAACTACACTCAACATGACTGCTTCACCTATATTAAAACTATGCCCCCCCACAACACAGTCACCTTGGTTCAATGATTACTTGCATGACCTCAAGCATAAGGCTAGCTGTCTAGAACGGAAATGGCGTAGTTCAAAATTAGAAGTATTCCACCTCATATGGCATGATTCTCTCTCAGACTACAAGCTATTGTCTACAAAGTGGACCTACTACTCTGATCTGATCAACAAAAACATGCATAACTTAAAGTTCTTGTTCAACACGGTGGCAACACTTATTCATGGACAACCACCTGTGAGTCGCTCTCCTTTTATGACAACACTGCACCACATACTTTGTAAAACTGCTCACACATGCCCCATGATGCTGCATCTTACTAGTTTAGAGAAGAAAAAAATCTCTAAAATTCACTGCCACTGTGAGCTACTGTCATCACTGAAACTATGAATTTGGTGGGCAGGAACAATGGCCCAGGAGCCAAACACATCCCAGTTTCTCCCACCTAACCAGTAAAAATATTACCCAAGTTCCTGCTGTAGAAAAAGACAATTAAAATTTGAAAAGTGCCAGAAAAAAATTTAGCCTCAGAGTGTATGGTTTTCTTCAGGGTGTAAAAAGCCACATTCACTGGTGAACAACTTGATAATGATTTTATAATATACCTATAAATGATAAATACACACAGAACACAATGCACGTGCTCTCCCTTCGCTCACTGCCTCTGGGGGTACGGATGTGGGACCCGCAAAGAATCCAAGTCATGGCCACGGAGCTCTGCGGCTGCGGTTACCGAGACCATGCAGCGGGCGCTGCGCATCAAAACAGCGAGCGTAGTCTCTCTGGACCTGTTGCTGGAGTTGGATGCAGCTCAGCACAGCAGACAGGGGGCGGAGTGAGTGGCCCGCTGTGGCGCTTACTGAGCCCGCAGACTTGGTAAGCGCATTGGAGGCAGTGAGAGCAATCGCGGTGATGCCGAGCGGTGCCGCGAATGGCCTGCCTGATAAGGACGCAGAACACAATGTGCTGAAATAAATAAAAAAAAAAAAAAAAAAGAAGAAGCATGCAAAATTGCACTAAAAAATTAAAAAATCTGCAAAACTGTGAGGTTGTGAAAGGTGAACCGCAATATAGCGAGGGACCACTGTATTAAATTACACACTGACAATATGTAGGATCGCACGTGCTGTGACGTCACAACATATGTATGGATTGGCTGATTACCAAGGCGACATTCACTTACTAGGGTGGTATGAAAAATATTACCAGTCCGTGAAAAATATCACAAGGGTGTATTGCTATTTATTCTTTAGTGTTTTATCCAATCATATTGGTGTATCATTTATAGGTATATGATAATAATCCATCTTTCTTTTTATGTAGTGGGTATGATGCAGTTCCTACAAATTTATGCTGCATCAAAACACTATTGTGCAATTGGAAAGACACGTAGCAGTAGATCACCATACTTCTAAACTATGGTGTGTGTGTGTGTGTACACTACCTGGTTGTCTATCTTGATCTCTGTGAGTGTATCATTGTCTCGTAATGCATCAACCAGAGCCTGTATCCCTGCCCCAGTGATAAAGTTGGACTCTACATTCAAACTCCGTAAGGTCTTGTTTTCTCTCAGCATATCACTGAAAGCCTAGTAAGGCAGGAAAGAGAAAAGACATTTTTTTTTTATTTCTTTTTTGTGTGTGTGTGTGTGTGTCAACTGAGCCACTAAGGCCCACAAATCACACCCTCTCACCACAGCAATGGGGTCGTTGCTCCGTGTCGCTGCCAGGCTGAACTTTGTGACGTGTGTGTTGCTCGCCATAGCTTTGGCAAACTCCTTCAGTGTGGGAATTGGAATGTTCTGAAAAAGCAAGAAAAACTCCAGTCACCTCAAAAACAGACAAACATACACATACACACTCTTTAGGACTTTTGTTTCTGTGTGTGCACCTTTATGTTGTTGAGGTTGACCTCCGTTAAGGAGCCGTCATTGTTTTTTATCTTCTGCAGAGTTTCTTCTACATTGGTGGGATTTGGTGGTTCATCAAACACTGGGTCCAGCTTCTCCCCTTTTATCACATCTTTGAAGAAAGAAAAAAAGGTCACCAGTGAAGACTTAATTTTAGTGCTTAAAAAAAAGTTTAATTGTTATCATACTTACTATTGTAAGCCTCTTTCGTCCCATCATATGTCTGATTACTGGTAACCAGTGTGTGTACACCCAGAATCGCTAAAAATCAAGCAAATTCATTAAGTGAGTAATCTGTGAATAGCAAGACCTCACTTCTGTGTGCTTGATAGCCCCCACCAGTAATTCGTGTCACAACATTCAGTTCGTGTTTGTTTAATCACTTTGGTGGATAAATCAGAAGGTATTCACATGTCTTGTGTTCTAATACTGTTTTCTGCAAATAAAAATCAGCTGTGTTGCTGTAACAATCACATTAACACATTTGGATATGAAGAAATAAAACAATTTGGATTTTACAACTTAAAGCTGGAAGGTTTGCAATTTATGCAGATGAAATATTGATGGGGTTTTGCATATGTGTGTGTGTGTGTATATAGGGTGATTGGTATGAGTAGAAATGTGAAAAAGAGCCAGCTAATACCAGCTGAATGAATGAGTAAACACATAAATAAGTAGATAGCTAGCTAGGTATCTGTAAGCAAGCTTAAAAAAAAAAAAAAAAAAAAAAAATATATCTCCTGTGTATTTCTTCATGACTGATGTCAATAAAGCCCAAGACATATTCAAGGACTTGGAAATGTTCATGTATTCATGCCCTGATTTGTCACCATAAAATTGGTTGTAAAAGTGATGATAGTTTTAGTTTGTCCATTACATATGCCCTCTGAAAATGGAGTGACCGTGCATAAAAACAATGGCATAATTCTGAAATTGTTAATGTAATATTTTTGTTCAGCCCCCTGAATTAAAGCAGAAAGTCTACACAACCAGAACATCTTGACTGTTTCATTTCAACTGCACTGTGGTGATAACATGACAAAACTTGTCAGTCCAAATACTTATGGACTCAAGGAACCTGGAAGTCAGTCAGAGGTGGGAATGCTGAGAAAACATTTAGGCTATATAATGGTATCACATTTAATTCTGCGCAGCAGTGCAAGATTTGTGATTTTTTTTTTTTTTTTTGCAAAAACTTTGCATCCATCTGTCCGTCTGTCTGTCTGTGCTCAGCATAAGTCCATCCATCCATCCATTTTCTTCCGCTTCATCCGAGGTCGGGTCGTGGGGGCAGCAGCTCAAGCAAAGCCGCCCAGACCTCCCGATCCGCACACACCTCCCCCAGCTCCTCCGGGGGAACCCCGAGGCGTTCCCAAGCCAGCTGTGAGACGTAGTCCCTCCAGCGTGTCCTGGTTCTTCCCCGGGGCCTCCTCCCAAAGGGATGTGCCCGGAAAACCTCTCCAGCGAGGCGTCCAGGGGGCATCCGGAAAAGATGCCCGAGCCACCTCAGCTGGCTCCTTTCTATGTGGAGGAGCAGCGGCTCGACTCCGAGCTCCTCCTGAGTGACGGAGCTCCTCACCTTATCGCTAAGGGAGCGCCCAGCCACCCTGCGGAGGAAACTCATCTCGGCCGCTTGTTCTCGTGATCTTGTTCTTTCGGTCATGAGCCAAATCTCATGACCATAGGTGAGGGTCAAAACGTAGATTGATCGGTAAATCAAGAGCTTTGCCCCCTGCTCAGCTCTCTCTTCACCACGACGATCCGCTACAGTGATCGCATCACTGCAGATGCAGCACAGATCCGTCTGTCAATCTCACGCTCCATCCGTCCCTCACTCGTGAACAAGACCCAGAGATACTTAAACTCCTCCACTTGAGGCAAGGACACAGCACCTTTTTCCGGTCGAGAACCATGGCCTCAGATTTGGAGGTGCTGATTTTCATCCCGGATGCTTCACACTTGGTTGCAAACTGCCCCAGTGCACGCTGAAGGTCCTGATTTGACGAAGCCAACAGAACTATATCGTCTGCAAACAGCAAAGACGAGATTCTGTGGTTCCCAAACCAGACCCCCTCTACACCCTGGCTGCGCCTAGAAATTCTGTCCATAAAGGTAATGAACAGAACCGGTGACAAAGGGCAGCCCTGGCGGAGGCCAACGTGCACTGGAAACAGGTTTGACTTACTACCAGCAATGCGAACCAAGCTCCTGCTGCGGCCGTACAGGGACCAGATAGCCCTTAACAAAGGACCTCAGACCCCATACTCCCAGAGCACCCCCCACAGGGCACCTCGAGAGACACGGTCAAACGCCTTCTCCAGATCCACAAAACACATGTGAACCGGTTGGGCGAACTCCCATGAACCGTCAAGCACCCGATGGAGGGTGTAGAGCTGGTCCAGTGTGCCATGACCAGGATGAAAACCACACTGCTCTTCCTGAATCCAAGGTTCGACTATCGGTCGAATTCTCCTCTCCAGTACTCTGGAATAGACCTTACTGGGGAGGCTGAGGAGTGTGATCCCCCTGTAGTTGGAACACACCCTCCTGTCCCCCTTCTTAAACAGAGGGACCAAGACCCTGGTAGCCAATCCAGAGGCACCGTCCCCGACTGCCACGCGATGTTGCAGAGAGGTGTCAACCAAGACAGTCCCACAACATCCAGAGACTTAAAGTACTTAAGCAGGCTGAGCAGCGGCTGGACTGGGGAATCCATCCAATCCGCATTTCTGATGGCTACGATCAGGCTGCGCTTATTGCCACTGAGCATTTGGACAAAATCGCATAGACCTTCCCCTGCGACCCTAGCAATACTGAACCGCTCATCCAGACTGCCATGACAACACTGGGCTCCAAAATCAACCATGCCACAGACAGATGGCGGAGATCGCAGTGAATGCCATCCTCACTGTCGCCGACATGGAAAGGAAGGATGTCGACTTCGAGCTGATTAAGGTGGAGGGCAAAGTGGGAGGAAAGCTGGAGGACACGCAGCTCATCAAAGGAGTGATCGTGGACTAAGAGTTTCAACATGAGTCCAGTCCTGTAACTGCCAGAGTCTTCAAATTCACAAGGAACATTCTTGGGACACAAACCTTGGAAAAGTTCAGAGATGGGTAACCTTGACCTATTTTAAGAGGTTAAGAAGTTACATTCTGTTTAATTTATTTTATATTTTTTGAGGGGCGGGGGTGACAGCTAATCAGAACAGAGCAGCACACTGACGTCAGTGACTGGTCTAGCTAGCTGCAAAATCACAGTTTGTGTATAAATATAACCCCTTTGTCACATATCATGTAAAAGCTAGTGACAAATAAACACTTCTAAAACTGAAAATGCTGTTTTTGGAACCTGATAACACCTCTGAATTGACAAGACATTTTGCGGGCATCAGCATGTACACTAACTTCCGCTGACTCTAAGCTAACTTCCCTCTTGTAAAAAGCTCATGCATTTGCACACGCACGTCCTCCTGCAGATGCTGTTAAAATGGAAATATTGTTTATAAGTGATTGATTGAGGGACTTTATTAAACATGTACAAAATGCACATGTTAATTAATGTAAAAAGTGGATAATTACACTTACACACACCCACTTTGCACTGGGATACCAATTAAACAACTGCAAATTATAAAGAAGACAATGCTCATATGGCCAAGGGTATTTTACCATTGCATTAGTTTGTACTTTTAGTGTAATATATCTTAGCCTGGTAAACCAGATCCATTCACTTTCCACATAAATTCACTTCACAAATTTGCCAATTCTTAAACTAATTCTGAGTCTGAAAATTAGCGTGGCTGTGTGCCAGGCTAATTTTACCCTAATTTTTACCCTGCAATACAGCAAACTTGAAAATCAAATTGATCTATGTCAAAACAGCGTAGCAAATACAACTATACGAGGTCTGTTAGAAAAGTATCCAACCTTTTTATTTTTTGCAAAAACCATATGGATTTGAATCACATGTGATTGCATCAGCCAAGCTTGAACCTTCGTGCGCATGCGTGAGTTTTTTCACGCCTGTTGGTTGCGTCATTCGCCTGTGAGCAGGCTTTGTGTGAGCACTGGTCCACCCGTTTCGTTGGATTTTTATGGCAAATAAATGTCTGAATGATTTGGAGCTTTGCTGCATCAAATCTTTCCAGAAACTGTGAAAGACCTCCAGGTGGACACCATTCGGAAAATTCATATGGCTTTCAGTGACGATTTTATGGGGATTACACAGATTAAAGAGTGATCCAGCCGGTTTAAAGACCGCCCACAGCGTCTGAGAGCGCGGCGCACTCCGAGCGCCGATCGACAGGCTGAAACCCCGCTGAAACAACCAGATCATTTCCAACGTGAAGGCTTTGTTGATCCGGGACGTCGTCTGACTTTCACAAAAAAAAAAAAAAAAAAAAAAGGCAGAAGGCGTGGACATCAGCACTTTTTCGGCACATTCCACTGTTACAGGAGTTTGTTTTTCCATGGAAAGAGGGGCGGAGGGATGCGCAGCCGTGCCGCTCATGGCGCGGGACAAAACCACCTCCGTGTTGGTCTCACAGGACGGCTTTCAGATGGCTTTTCAGTAATGTGACTATCCGAGAAATTGTGCATGAGCTGGACATGCCCCAACATGTCCTGTGAGGCTTCATCACGGCGTTGCTTTGCGCCATGCGGCTCCGCCGCGACACGCGCAATTCCTCCGCTCCTCTTTCCATGACAAAAACTCCTGTAACAGTGGAATGTGCCATTCATTTCTAAACTGTACAGTGGAATGTGCCGTTCATTTCTAAACTGTACGCTGTGTTGATCCGGGACGTCGTCTGACTAGCACAGAAATTGCGGAAGACGTGGACATCAGCACTTTTTCTGCACATTGAGACAGACGTGTGGAGGAATTCCGCGTGTCGGGACGTTTCCGCATGGCGCAAAGCAACGCCGTGATGAAGCCTCACAGGACATGTTGGGGCATGTCCAGCTCATGCACAATTTCTCGGATATTCACATGACTGAAAAGCAACCGAAAGCCATCTGAGCCATCTGAAAGCCGTCCTGTGAGACCAACACGGAGGTGGTTTTGTGCTGCGCCATGAGCGGCACGGCTGCGCATCCCTCCACTCCTCTTTCCATGAAAAAAACTCCCGTAACAGTGGAATGTACCGAAAAAGTGCTGATGTTCACGCCTTCTGCCTTTTTTTGTGGAAGTCAGACGACGTCCCGGATCAACAAAGCCTTCACGTTGGAAATTATCTGGTTATTTCAGCGGGGTGTCAGCCTGTCGATTGGCGCTCGGAGTGCGCCGTGCTCTCAGACACTGTGGGCGGTCTTTAAACTGGCTGGAGCACTCCTTAATCTGTGTAATCCCCATAAAATCGTTACTGAAAGCCATATGAATTTTCCGAATGGTGTCCACCTGGAGGTCTCTCACAGTTTCTGGAAAAATTTGATGCAGCAAAGCTCCAAATCATTCAGACATTTATTCGCAATAAAATTCCGACGAGAGGAGTGGACCACTGCTCACACAAAGCCTGCTCACAGGCAAATGACGCAACCGTCAGGCGTGAAAAAACTCACGCATGTGCACGAAGGTTCAAGCTTGGCTGATGCAATCACACGTGATTCAAATCCATATGGTTTTTGCAAAAAAATAAAAAGGTCGGATACTTTTCTAACAGACCTCGTATACAGACAATAACAACATTAATTTTGTTTATATAGCTTTTTAACACAAAGTACTTCAGAGAACAAAACAATAAAAACACACTACTACTAGTTAATAATAAATAAGAGTACATAAAAACAGAAATAAAACACTAGATTTGTTAATCGAGGGCCATAACTTTGGCAAAATGGGCCCAACTTGAATGATATGAACTTGACAATAATATGCGCATTACCACCTATAACAAGGACTTGTACTAGGTTTCATGAAATTCCTCCTAAAAGTGTGAGAGGAGTTGATTTCAGAATGCTTATACCCTCTGACAGACAGACACACTAACATTGCCACAACATAATCCTCCTTCGGGCCTTCAGCCAGCGTGGGATACAAGAAATAATGTAACTTATCAAATCAATCAATCAATCAATTTTTTTTATATAGCGCCAAATCACAACAAACAGTTGCCCCAAGGCGCTTTATATTGTAAGGCAAGGCCATACAATAATTATGTAAAACCCCAACGGTCAAAACGACCCCCTGTGAGCAAGCACTTGGCTACAGTGGGAAGGAAAAACTCCCTTTTAACAGGAAGAAACCTCCAGCAGAACCAGGCTCAGGGAGGGGCAGTCTTCTGCTGGGACTGGTTGGGGCTGAGGGAGAGAACCAGGAAAAAGACATGCTGTGGAGGGGAGCAGAGATCGATCACTAATGATTAAATGCAGAGTGGTGCATACAGAGCAAAAAGAGAAAGAAACAGTGCATCATGGGAACCCCCCAGCAGTCTACGTCTATAGCAGCATAACTAAGGGATGGTTCAGGGTCACCCGATCCAGCCCTAACTATAAGCTTTAGCAAAAAGGAAAGTTTTAAGCCTAATCTTAAAAGTAGAGAGGGTGTCTGTCTCCCTGATCTGAATTGGGAGCTGGTTCCACAGGAGAGGAGCCTGAAAGCTGAAGGTTCTGCCTCCCATTCTACTCTTACAAACCCTAGGAACTACAAGTAAGCCTGCAGTCTGAGAGCGAAGTGCTCTATTGGGGTGATATGGTACTACGAGGACCCTAAGATAAGATGGGACCTGATTATTCAAAACCTTATAAGTAAGAAGAAGAATTTTAAATTCTATTCTAGAATTAACAGGAAGCCAATGAAGAGAGGCCAATATGGGTGAGATATGCTCTCTCCTTCTAGTCCCCGTCAGTACTCTAGCTGCAGCATTTTGAATTAACTGAAGGCTTTTTAGGGAACTTTTAGGACAACCTGATAATAATGAATTACAACAGTCCAGCCTAGAGGAAATAAATGCATGAATTAATTTTTCAGCATCACTCTGAGACAAGACCTTTCTGATTTTAGAGATATTGCGTAAATGCAAAAAAGCAGTCCTACATATTTGTTTAATATGTGCTTTGAATGACATATCCTGATCAAAAATGACTCCAAGATTTCTCACAGTATTACTAGAGGTCAGGGTAATGCCATCCAGAGTAAGGATCTGGTTAGACACCATGTTTCTAAGATTTGTGGGGCCAAGTACAATAACTTCAGTTTTATCTGAGTTTAAAAGCAGGAAATTAGAGGTCATCCATGTCTTTATGTCTGTAAGACAATCCTGCAGTTTAGCTAATTGGTGTGTGTCCTCTGGCTTCATGGATAGATAAAGCTGGGTATCATCTGCATAACAATGAAAATTTAAGCAATACCGTCTAATAATACTGCCTAAGGGAAGCATGTATAAAGTGAATAAAATTGGTCCTAGCACAGAACCTTGTGGAACTCCATAATTAACTTTAGTCTGTGAAGAAGATTCCCCATTTACATGAACAAATTGTAATCTATTAGACAAATATGATTCAAACCACCGCAGCGCAGTGCCTTTAATACCTATGGCATGCTCTAATCTCTGTAATAAAATTTTATGGTCAACAGTATCAAAAGCAGCACTGAGGTCTAACAGAACAAGCACAGAGATGAGTCCACTGTCCGAGGCCATAAGAAGATCATTTGTAACCTTCACTAATGCTGTTTCTGTACTATGATGAATTCTAAAACCTGACTGAAACTCTTCAAATAGACCATTCCTCTGCAGATGATCAGTTAGCTGTTTTACAACTACCCTTTCAAGAATTTTTGAGAGAAAAGGAAGGTTGGAGATTGGCCTATAATTAGCTAAGATAGCTGGGTCAAGTGATGGCTTTTTAAGTAATGGTTTAATTACTGCCACCTTAAAAGCCTGTGGTACATAGCCAACTAACAAAGATAGATTGATCATATTTAAGATCGAAGCATTAAATAATGGTAGGGCTTCCTTGAGCAGCCTGGTAGGAATGGGGTCTAATAAACATGTTGATGGTTTGGATGAGGTAACTAATGAAAATAACTCAGACAGAACAATCTGAGAGAAAGAGTCTAACCAAATACCGGCATCACTGAAAGCAGCCAAAGATAACGATACGTCTTTGGGATGGTTATGAGTAATTTTTTCTCTAATAGTTAAAATTGTGTTAGCAAAGAAAGTCATGAAGTCATTACTAGTTAAAGTTAATGGAATACTCAGCTCAATAGAGCTCTGACTCTTTGTCAGCCTGGCTACAGTGCTGAAAAGAAACCTGGGGTTGTTCTTATTTTCTTCAATTAGTGATGAGTAGTAAGATGTCCTAGCTTTACGGAGGGCTTTTTTATAGAGCAACAGACTCTTTTTCCAGGCTAAGTGAAGATCTTCTAAATTAGTGAGACGCCATTTCCTCTCCAACTTACGGGTTATCTGCTTTAAGCTACGAGTTTGTGAGTTATACCACGGAGTCAGGCACTTCTGATTTAAAGCTCTCTTTTTTAGAGGAGCTACAGCATCCAAAGTTGTCTTCAATGAGGATGTAAAACTATTGACGAGATACTCTATCTCACTTACAGAGTTTAGGTAGCTACTCTGCACTGTGTTGGTATATGGCATTAGAGAACATAAAGAAGGAATCATATCCTTAAACCTAGTTACAGCGCTTTCTGAAAGACTTCTAGTGTAATGAAACTTATTCCCCACTGCTGGGTAGTCCATCAGAGTAAATGTAAATGTTATTAAGAAATGATCAGACAGAAGGGAGTTTTCAGGGAATACTGTTAAGTCTTCTATTTCCATACCATAAGTCAGAACAAGATCTAAGATATGATTAAAGTGGTGGGTGGACTCATTTACTTTTTGAGCAAAGCCAATAGAGTCTAATAATAGATTAAATGCAGTGTTGAGGCTGTCATTCTCAGCATCTGTGTGGATGTTAAAATCGCCCACTATAATTATCTTATCTGAGCTAAGCACTAAGTCAGACAAAAGGTCTGAAAATTCACAGAGAAACTCACAGTAACGACCAGGTGGACGATAGATAATAACAAATAAAACTGTTTTTTGGGACTTCCAATTTGGATGGACAAGACTAAGAGTCAAGCTTTCAAATGAATTAAAGCTCTGTCTGGGTTTTTGATTAATTAATAAGCTGGAATGGAAGATTGCTGCTAATCCTCCGCCCCGGCCCGTGCTACGAGCATTCTGACAATTAGTGTGACTCGGGGGTGTTGACTCATTTAAACTAACATATTCATCCTGCTGTAACCAGGTTTCTGTAAGGCAGAATAAATCAATATGTTGATCAATTATTATATCATTTACCAACAGGGACTTAGAAGAGAGAGACCTAATGTTTAATAGACCACATTTAACTGTTTTAGTCTGTGGTGCAGTTGAAGGTGCTATATTATTTTTTTCTTTTTTAATTTTTATGCTTAAATAGATTTTTGCTGGTTATTGGTAGTCTGGGAGCAGGCACCGTCTCTACGGGGATGGGGTAATGAGGGGATGGCAGGGGGAGAGAAGCTGCAGAGAGGTGTGTAAGACTACAACTCTGCTTCCTGGTCCCAACCCTGGATAGTCACAGTTTGGAGGATTTAAGAAAATTGGCCAGATTTCTAGAAATGAGAGCTGCTCCATCCAAAGTGGGATGGATGCCGTCTCTCCTAACAAGACCAGGTTTTCCCCAGAAGCTTTGCCAATTATCTATGAAGCCCACCTCATTTTTTGGACACCACTCAGACAGCCAGCAATTCAAGGAGAACATGCGGCTAAACATGTCACTCCCGGTCTGATTGGGGAGGGGCCCAGAGAAAACTACAGAGTCTGACATTGTTTTTGCAAAGTTACACACTGATTCAATGTTAATTTTAGTGACCTCCGATTGGCGTAACCGGGTGTCATTACTGCCGACGTGAATTACAATCTTACCAAATTTACGCTTAGCCTTAGCCAGCAGTTTCAAATTTCCTTCAATGTCGCCTGCTCTGGCCCCCGGAAGATAATTGACTATGGTTGCTGGTGTCGCTAACTTCACATTTCTCAAAACAGAGTCCCCAATAACCAGAGTTTGATCCTCGGCGGGTGTGTCGTCGAGTGGGGAAAAACGGTTAGAGATGTGAACGGGTTGGCGGTGTACACGGGGCTTCTGTTTAGGGCTACGCTTCCTCCTCACAGTCACCCAGTCAGCCTGCTTTCCCGGCTGCTCGGAATCTGCCAGGGGGTAACTAACGGCGGCTAAGCTACCTTGGTCCGCACCGACTACAGGGGCCTGGCTAGCTGTAGAATTTTCCACAGTGCGGAGCCGAGTCTCCAATTCGCCCAGCCTGGCCTCCAAAGCTACGAATAAGCTACACTTATTACAAGTACCGTTACTGCTAAAGGAGGCCGAGGAATAACTAAACATTTCACACCCAGAGCAGAAAAGTGCGGGAGAGACAGGAGAAGCCGCCATGCTAAATCGGCTAAGAGCTAGTAGCTACGCTAAGCTAGCGGATTCCTAAAATCACGCAAAGTGAATAATGTGTAAATAATTTAGAGGTGATTCAGCAGAAGGAGTGCTTTAGTTAAGGCACGTAAAGATTACACTGAGAAACAAATCGTAATCTAGATAACTAGATCAATCTAACTGTGCAGATTAAACAGCTAACAGATACAGAAAAACACCGCTGTGCTCCGGAACAGGAAGTGATACAATACCGCAGTGATACAATACCGCAGTGAGAGCCAACCACCAGTAAGTAGCAAATGATATAATCAGTTCATATACCCTGTGATCCATTTGTCTGTGTTTGTACATTTGAAAAGAGACTGATTTTAGGGCTGCTATTATGCTAAATTAAATTGATTTCTTTCAGTAAATTTAATTCCCTTGCAACTACAGCTACTCGCCAGCAGGGGGTACTACAGCTAACCTCAGCACCCCTACTTCAAGCACCCCTGTATGGATCTGACTATTTGTTTTGCATCTAAACGCTTCATACTATCCATGTGACATTTGCCTGTGGACAGTGTAAGAAATCAAATAATAACAGATGTGGTGCATGTCTGAGTTTCTGTCAGCAAGTGACTGGCATTGCGTCACTTTTTCCCCACTGGAAACAGATGCGGGCACAGGATGCAGAACTGGTCTATTGTGAATGAAAGCACAGAAAAAAAAAAAAAAAAAAACAGTGATGGACACTAATAAACAGGCCACCAGATAGTCGACTGAAGAACTACAGATAAAAATCTGGACACATTTCAGCCAAATGTTTTCTGCTGCTGGACACAGCATCTGACACAGGAAAAACAACACTTATGCTGTGTCAGTTATGACTTTACTTGGATTGTGAAAAGGAGTCATTTGGATGACTAAGTTTATCATAGGTTTATTTAAAAGGTACATATTTTTCATAGTTGCATGCCAGAAAACTGAGTTCCAAAGTTTAGATTGAATGTAGCATGAACACTGAACCTTGCTCATGCACTTCCTCTTTCATAATGTCTGCAAAATTTGCCAAGTCACTATATTTTACATGGAATCCATCCATCCATTTTCAATATCCACTTACCACAGAATCCTCTCCCCCCCCAAAAAGAAATACTTGAACAAATAAAATTAACTAATTTTGTGATATACCACAGAAAGAAAAGTACTTTATAATAACTTCAACACAAAGTTTCTCAGTTTTGTGAAAAAAAAAAAAAAAAAAATCAAACTGGTATGCAACTTTAAGTTTCTGGAGGCTTTTCAAAAATGGCAGTTTTGAGTTTTCAGTTACATAAGCTCACTCTTACCTGCAAGATCACACAGTTCTGTATCTGTGGCACTCGACAGGGCTTCCTCTAGCTCCGGGTCGAGGGTTGTGACTTCTTCCTGCCGTATTTCTATTGCTTTCTGCTTAGGAACAAATATTTTACCTGGATATAAAGACAAACAAAACAAAAAAACAAACAAAAAAAACAAAACAAAAAACAAAAAGCAGGGCAAGAACAGAGAGAGAACTTTTTAAAAATTTCCACTGCTGCTCATTAAAAAGTGAAGACAATAAATGACAACTTAACAGGTAACATACTATGTTGTCTGACGTGGAAAACTATATGTCATTTTTAACATATAGTGACTTCTTAAAAGAACTCCTGCTGTGTTTCAGGTTTTACAGCTCTTACTTTCCATGTGTCTGGTACAGTAGTCATGAGGTCTACATGACTGCTGACTCAAAGCAACATGTGTGTGCCTCCCAGCTAACTTACACATTCTCCGTGCAGCTCCTGTGTAATAAACAGAGTTGGAGTCAACACAGTTTTCATTTCGCCTCAGTGACGCAAACATCACACCAGGACAAGAAAAGTCAGGGTGACTTCTTATATCGGTTATTTTAAAATTACTTCTAGCAGTGTAACTTTCTTTATTGCCATGGTAGTTGAAAAGCATTATGGTTTCTTTTAGCAAACTATCACATTTTAGAGAGTTTGGAATTTCTTTTCACTGATTTTTTTTTTTTTTTAATTAGATTAAAAAAAAATGCACAACACATGCAAAGAAACAATGATGCCTGTAAACTGCAAATAAAAATGAAATGCACAACAGCTACTAAAAATAATGCAAAAAGGGCTCTTCTGCCCTCTATTGGTAACTGTAGTGAATGAACAGCACATTTTAGTGGGTTTTTAATTAAGACGTCTCTTGCTCTTTTAGGTCAAAATCAACAACAGATCAGTGGTTCAACTGAAGTCAGGAATGGCTGACAGCTTTGCAACTGCCATGGAAACCCATTTAGAAGAAGAAACAGAGAGCATAAAGAAAGTCAAGGAACACTGGAGTCTAATACCCCCCTGCCTTTCCCTTGCATAAGCCATCCTCGTAGCACAAAAACACTCTGAGAACACGATATCCTACTTCAGTCAATCCAAACAAGTTGCACTAGTCCCTCGTGGGGCTTCTGGCACTTCCTGAAACCCAGTGTACTGTAAATACAGTCATCTGGCCATTTCCTGAACCAATCCCACTGGAGCGACCACGGACAACAGAGATGGACACAAGTCAGGATAGCTACTTTTTTTTTTAATCAGTGATAATACTCACTGCTCTGGTATATAGTTCCACAGACAGAACAACACAGAATTACAACATCTGCCTCAGTGATTTTTATTATTTGAAGTTATTTTGCACATTTTAATTTTTGTCTGTTGCATCATGTCACTGCTTTATGGTACGCGCGCACACACACACACACACACACACACACACACACACACACACACACACACACACACACACACACACACACACACACACACACACACACCTTCACCCGCTTAACGAAGATTGGGTCATGGGGGGGGGGGCTGAAGCCTATCCCAGCAGTCACAGGGCGTGAGGCGGGGCACACCCTGAACAGGATGCCAGTCTGTTGTAGCTTTATGGAACAGAAAAGGATTTTGAACACAAGAAAACTGATACAATGCAGTCTAGAGCCTGTCATGTGCCTTCTGGCAATTTCAAGTACTCTTTCTAAGAAATTCTGTCTCTGTGCCACTGCACCATAAAGTTGCATATCTGGTCACACAGTCAAGCAGCAACCTGAGACCGCTGCAAAAGAAGCAGACGCGGAAGTGCAATACCTTGACTGGCCACTTGAGGCTGGTTCCAAAACAGAGCACTTCCCCATAAGACTGTGTTAAAATGCCCAACTTTAGAGCAGAAATAAACAGGTTTACAGCCTGGTATAAAAAACAGTTTTTCTCTCTATACGAGGTCTATTAGAAAAGTATCCGACCTTATTATTTTTTTCAAAAACCATATGGATTTGAATCACGTGTGATTACATCAGACATGCTTGAACCCTCGTGGGCATGTGAGTTTTGTTCACGCCTGTCGGTTACGTCATTCGCCTGTGGGCAGTCTGAGTGAGGAGTGGCCCACCCTCTCGTCGATTTTTTCATTGTTTAGGAATGGCTCAGAGACTGCTGCTTTGTTTGATCAAAATTTTTTCAAAACTGTAAGGCACAACTGAGTGGACACCATTCGATAAATTCAGCTGGTTTTCGGTAAAAATTTTAACGGCTGATGAGAGATTTTGGTCTGGTAGTGTCGCCGTAAGGATGGTCCATGGTACCTGACGGCGATCTGCGCTCCGAGGTGGCAGCGTCTCGCCGTTTTAAGGTGAAAACTTCCACATTTCAGGCTCTGTTGACCCAGTAAGTCCTCAGAGAACAGAGAACTTTCAGAAGAAGTCGGCATGAGGAGTTTATTCGGACATTCCATTGTTAACGGACACTTTGTAATGAAAGAACGTGCGGGCAGAGTCGCATGTCGGGCCAGACCCGACCGCGGGGGGTCGCGACAGGAAAAACACCTTTGTTGGAAACCTTAACGGGCAAGTTGGAACATGCCCAAGCTGTTAAACAATTTCTCAGTTACTCACTTGTTGAAAGCCATCAAAATTCACCTGAATTTTACAAATGGTTTTCAACACGGAGGTGTTTTTCCTGTCGCGGCGCACGTCTTTCATTAAAAAATGTCCTTAAACAGTGGAATGTCCGCATAAAGTCCTCATGCCGGCCTCTTCTGAATCTTCTCTGTTCTCTCACGACGTCCTGGGTGAATTAAGCCTTAAATTAGGATGTTTTCAGCTCGAAACAGCTGACGACGGCGCCTGGAAGCGCTGCGCGACGTCCCGCTCCGTGGGAAGTCCTTACACCGACAGAAACACCCCATAATCTCTCAGCAGCCGTTAAACTTTTCACCGAAAACCAGCTTAATTTCTCGAATAGTGTCCACTCCGATATTCCTCACAGGTCCAGAAAAAATTTTGATAAAGCAACGCGCGCCGTCTCGAGCAGCGTGTGAAACAAAGGAATTCAGCCGAGAGGGCTGGACCACATCTCACTCAAGGCCAGCCCACAGGGAAATGACGTCACCGACGCGTGAAAAAACTCACGCATGCGCACGAGGGTTCAAGCATGATTGGTGTAATCGCACGTCATTCAAATCCATAGTTAAAAAAATAAATAAAAGTGTCGGTTTCTTATCTAATAGACCTCGTAGATATTAGTTTCCTCCTCCATGACAACTGTATTAGTTTAAAACAGTTGTAAATGTGGAGGCGTGGTCACGTTGGGTGACAGCTACTGAGTAGATGTCTCTGCCTCTCGTCTTTAGCTCACTGTCTGCTTGATGCAGCTGGTAGTGGAGGCCGTGTCGTTTTGGAATATTTTATTACAAACTCCTGGAATAATATGGCTTGTTCTGTGGTGAAACGTACTAATGGATCATTTAGTCTTCGAAGACGTCTTTGTTGCTGTACTCGCACAGCTCATAATTTTTATTGTCCACGACAAAGTTAACAGGAAAAGCATCTAAGCATCACCGAAAGCCAGATAAATTTTTCTAATGGTTTCCAGCTGCCAGTCTCTAACAGTTTCTGAAAAAATTCTGATGGGAAAAAAAAAGCCCAAATCATTCCGCTATTTCCTGACAATGAAAATCCGCCGAGGGGGTGGACAACTCCTCACTCAAAGCCTGCTCACAAGCGAAAGACACAACCGACAGCCGTGGAAAAACTCACGCATGCGCACGAGGGTTCAAGCTTGTCTGACACAATCACACGTGATTCAAATCCATTATGGTTTTTGAAAAAAAATAAGGTCGGATACTTTTCTAATAGACCTCGTATGTATGTATATATATATATATATATATATATATATATATATATATATATATATATATATATATATATAACAAATAATATAACAAATGGTCACAAAAATGGACAAAGAGAGGACTTGTGACCTTGCCAGAAAGATGTGTCGGCATCGATTAATAGTCTCTGGTCCAGTGGCGGCTGGTGAAAAACAGTCTTGGTGGGGCTGCTGTGCCAATAGATTCCCTTGCCTTGTCCAGTACAGGCATTCAAGTGAACAGTCAGAAAATTACTACAATTCCACATTTCCATTCCATTTCATCTTCTTTGTCCTTCGGCTGTTCCCGTCAGGGGTCGCCACAGCAGATCAATCGTTTCCATCTCACCCTGTCCTCTGTATCTTCCTCTGTCACACCAACCACCTGCATGTCCTCTCTCAGCACATCCATGAACCTCCTCTTTGGTCTCCCTCTTCTCCTCCTGCCTGGTGGCTCCATCCTCAGCATCCTTCTCCCTATATACCCTGGGTCCCTCCTCTGCACATGTCCAAACCATCTCAATCTCGCCTCTCTGACTTTGTCTCCAAACCGTCCCACCTGAGCTGTCCCTCTGATATGTTCATTCCTAATCTTGCCCATTCTTGTCACTCCCAAAGAGAATCTCAACATCTTCAGCTCTGCCACCTCCAGCTCTGAATCCTGTCTTTGTTAGTGCCACTGTCTCTAAACCATACAACATAGCTGGTCTCACTACTGTTTTGTAAACTTTCCCCTTCACTCTTGCTGATATTCTTCGGTCACAAATCACTCCTGCCACCTTTCTCCACCCACTCCACCCTGCCTGCACTCTCTTCTTCACCTCTCTACCACACTCTCCATTACTTTGAACAGTTGACCCCAAATATTTAAACTCATCTACTTTCACCACTTCTACTCCTTGTAACTGCACTATTCCACTGGGCTCCCTCTCATTCACACACATGTACTCAGTCTTGCTTCTACTGACTTTCATTCCCCTTCTCTCCAAAGCATATCTCCACTTCTCCAGACTAGACTCAACTTGCTCTCTACTCTCACTACAGATCACAATGTCATCTGCAAACATCATAGTCCATGGGGACTCCTGTCTGATCTCATCTGTCAACCTGTCCATCACCACTGCAAACAAGAAAGGACTCAGAGCTGATCCTTGGTGTAATCCCACCTCCACCTTGAATGAGTCTGTCATTCCGGCTGCGCATCTCACCGCTGTCACACTATTCTTGTACATGTCCTGCACTACCCTAACATACTTCTCTGCCACTCCAGACTTCCTCATACAATACCACAACTCTTCTCTTGGCACCCTATCATAAGCTTTTTCTAAGTCCACAAACACACAATGTAACTCTTTCTGTCCTTCTCTGTACCTGTCCAACAGTATTCTCAGAGCAAACATTGCATCTGTACTGCTCTTTCTCGGCATGAAACCATATTGCTGCTCACAGATCTTCACCTGTTTTCTAAGCCTAGCTTCTACTACTCTTTCCCATAACTTCAGGCTGTGGCTGATCAGCTTTATGCCTCTGTAGTTACTGCAGCTCTGCACATCACCCTTGTTCTTAAAAATAGGAACCAGCACACTTCGTCTCCACTCAGGCATCCTCTCACTTTCCAAGATTTTATTAAACAATCTGGTTAGAAACTCTACTGCCATCTCTCCTAGACATTTCCATGCCTCCACTGGAATGTCATCTGGACCAACTGCCTTTCCACTCTTCATCCTCTTCATAGCAGCACTCACTTCTTCCTTGCTAATCACTTTTACTTCCTGATTTACTCTCACCACATCATCCAGCCTTTTCTCTTGCTCATTTTCTTTATTCATCAACTCTTCAAAATATTCCCTCCACCTTCTCAGCACACACTCCTCACTTCTCAGCACATTACCATCGTAGCTTTGGAGGCCAGGCTGGTCGAATTGGAGACTCGGCTCCGCACCATGGAAAATTCTACAGCTAGCCAGGCCCCTGTAGTCGGTGTGGACCAAGGTAGCTTAGCCGCCGTTAGTTTCCCTCTGGCAGATCCCGAGCAGCCGGGAAAGCAGGCCGACTGGGTGACTGTGAGGAGGAAGCGTAGTTCTAAACAGAAGCCCCGTGTACACCACCAACCCGTTCACGTCTCTAACAGTTTTCCCCACTCGACGACACACCCGCCGAGGATCAAACTCTGGTTATTGGCGACTCTGTTTTGAGAAATGTGAAGTTAGCGACACCAGCAACCATAATCAATTGTTGTCCGGGGGCCAGAGCAGGCGACATCGAAGGAAATTTGAAACTGCTGGCTAAGGCTAAGCGTAAATTTGGTAAGATTGTAATTCACATCGGCAGTAATGACACCCGGTTAAGCCAATCGGAGGTCACTAAAATTAACATTGAATCGGTGTGTAACTTTGCAAAAACAATGTCGGACTCTGTAGTTTTCTCTGGGCCCCTTCCCAATCAGACCGGGAGTGACATGTTTAGCTGCATGTTCTCCTTGAATTGCTGGCTGTCTGAGTGGTGTCCAAAAAATGAGGTGGGCTTCATAGATAATTGGCAAAGGTTCTGGGGAAAACCTGGTCTTGTTAGGAGAGACGGCATCCATCCCACTTTGGATGGAGCAGCTCTCATTTCTAGAAATCTGGCCAATTTTCTTAAATCCTCCAAACCGTGATTATCCAGGGTTGGGACCAGGAAGCAGAGTTGTAGTCTTACACACCTCTCTGCAGCTTCTCTCCCCCTGCCATCCCCTCATTACCCCATCCCCGTAGAGATGGTGCCTGCTCCCAGACCACCAATAACCAGCAAAAACCTATTTAAGCATAAAAATTAAAAAAGAAAAAAATAATATAGCACCTTCAACTGCACCACAGACTAAAACAGTTAAATGTGGTATACTAAACATTAGGTCTCTCTCTTCTAAGTCCCTGTTAGTAAATGATATAATAATTGATCAACATATTGATTTATTCTGCCTTACAGAAACCTGGTTATAGCAGGATGAATATGTTAGTTTAAATGAGTCAACACCCGAGTCACACTAACTACCAGAATGCTTGTAGCACGGGCCGAGGCGGAGGATTAGCAGCAATCTTCCATTCCAGCTTATTAATTAATCAAAAACCCAGACAGAGCTTTAATTCATTTGAAAGCTTGACTCTTAGTCTTGTCCGTCCAAATTGGAAGTCCCAAAAACCAGTTTTATTTATTTATTTATCTATCGTCCACCTGGTCGTTACTGTGAGTTTCTCTGTGAATTTTCAGACCTTTTGTCTGACTTAGTGCTTAGCTCAGATAAGATAATTATAGTGGGCGATTTTAACATCCACACAGATGCTGAGAATGACAGCCTCAACACTGCATTTAATCTATTATTAGACTCAACTGACTTTGCTCAAAATGTAAATGAGTCCACCCACCACTTTAATCATATCTTAGATCTTGTTCTGACTTATGGTATGGAAATTGAAGACTTAACAGTATTCCCTGAAAACTCCCTTCTGTCTGATCATTTCTTAATAACATTTACATTTACTCTGATGGACTACCCAGCAGTGGGGAATAAGTTTCATTACACTAGAAGTCTTTCAGAAAGCGCTGTAACTAGGTTTAAGGATATGATTCCTTCTTTATGTTCTCTAATGCCATATACCAACACAGTGCAGAGTAGCTACCTAAACTCTGTAAGTGAGATAGAGTATCTCGTCAATAGTTTTACATCCTCATTGAAGACAACTTTGGATGCTGTAGCTCCTCTGAAAAAGAGAGCTTTAAATCAGAAGTGCCAGACTCCGTGGTATAACTCACAAACTCGTAGCTTAAAGCAGATAACCCGTAAGTTGGAGAGGAAATGGCGTCTCACTAATTTAGAAGATCTTCACTTAGCCTGGAAAAAGAGTCTGTTGCTCTATAAAAAAGCCCTCCATAAAGCTAGGACATCTTACTACTCATCACTAATTGAAGAAAATAAGAACAACCCCAGGTTTCTTTTCAGCACTGTAGCCAGGCTGACAAAGAGTCAGAGCTCTATTGAGCTGAGTATTCCATTAACTTTAACTAGTAATGACTTCATGACTTTCTTTGCTAACACAATTTTAACTATTAGAGAAAAAATTACTCATAACCATCCCAAAGACGTATCGTTATCTTTGGCTGCTTTCAGTGATGCCGGTATTTGGTTAGACTCTTTCTCTCAGATTGTTCTGTCTGAGTTATTTTCATTAGTTACCTCATCCAAACCATCAACATGTTTATTAGACCCCATTCCTACCAGGCTGCTCAAGGAAGCCCTACCATTATTTAATGCTTCGATCTTAAATATGATCAATTTATCTTTATTAGTTGGCTATGTACGACAGGCTTTTAAGGTGGCGGTAATTAAACCATTACTTAAAAAGCAATCACTTGACCCAGCTATCTTAGCTAATTATAGGCCAATCTCCAACCTTCCTTTTCTCTCAAAAATTCTTGAAAGGGTAGTTGTAAAACAGCTAACTGATCATCTGCAGAGGAATGGTCTATTTGAAGAGTTTCAGTCAGGTTTTAGAATTCATCATAGTACAGAAACAGCATTAGTGAAGGTTACAAATGATCTTCTTATGGCCTCAGACAGTGGACTAATCTCTGTGCTTGTTCTGTTAGACCTCAGTGCTGCTTTTGATACTGTTGACCATAAAATTTTATTACAGAGATTAGAGCATGCCATAGGTATTAAAGGCACTGCACTGCGGTGGTTTGAATCATATTTATCTAAAAGATTACAATTTGTTCATGTAAATGGGGAATCTTCTTCACAGACTAAGGTTAATTATGGAGTTCCACAAGGTTCTGTGCTAGGACCAATTTTATTCACTTTATACATGCTTCCCTTAGGCAGTATTATTAGACAGCATTGCTTAAATTTTCATTGTTACGCAGATGATACCCAGCTTTATCTATCCATGAAGCCAGAGGACAGACACCAATTAGCTAAACTGCAGGATTGTCTTACAGACATAAAGACATGGATGACCTCTAATTCATGCTTTTAAACTCAGAAAAAACTGAAGTTATTGTACTAGGCCCCACAAATCTTAGAAACATGGTGTCTAACCAGATCCTTACTCTGGATGGCATTACCCTGACCTCTAGTAATACTGTGAGAAATCTTGGAGTCATTTTGATCAGGATATGTCATTCAATGCGCATATTAAACAAATATGTAGGACTGCTTTTTGCATTTGCGCAATATCTCTAAAATTAGAAAGGTCTTGTCTCAGAGTGATGCTGAAAAACTAATTCATGCATTTATTTCCTCTAGGCTGGACTATTGTAATTCATTATTATCAGGTTGTCCTAAAAGTTCCCTGAAAATCCTTCAGTTAATTCAAAATGCTGCAGCTAGAGTACTAATGGAGACTAGAAGGAGAGAGCATATCTCACCCATATTGGCCTCTCTTCATTGGCTTCCTGTTAATTCTAGAATAGAATTTAAAATTATTCTTACTTATAAGGTTTTGAATAATCAGATCCCATCTTATCTTAGGGACCTCATAGTACCATATCACCCCAATAGAGCGCTTCGCTCTCAGACTGCAGGCTTACTTGTAGTTCCTAGGGTTTATAAGAGTAGAATGGGAGGCAGAGCCTTCAGCTTTCAGGCTCCTCTCCTGTGGAACCAGCTCCCAATTCGGATCAGGGAGACAGACACCCTCTCTACTTTTAAGATTAGGCTTAAAACTGTCCTTTTTGTTCAAGCTTATAGTTAGGGCTGGATCAGGTGACCCTGAACCATCCCTTAGTTATGCTGCTATAGACTTAGACTGCTGGGGGGTTCCCATGATGCACTGAGTGCTTCTTTCTCTTTTTGCTCTGTATGCACCACTCTACATTTAATCATTAGTGATTGATCTCTGCTCCCCTCCACAGCATGTCTTTTTCCTGGTTCTTTCCCTCAGCCCCAACCAGTCCCAGCAGAAGACTGCCCCTCCCTGAGCCTGGTTCTGCTGGAGGTTTCTTCCTGTTAAGAGGGAGTTTTTCCTTCCCACTGTTGCCAAGTGCTTACTCACAGGGGGTCGTTTTGACAGTTGGGGTT